>NC_073691.1:168568443-168647100 GCF_029784155.1 Uranotaenia lowii
ACGAGATGACCTCATACACATGGGTTGGATTATTTGAAGCCAGCGAAGAAAAGGTTCGCGAGTTGTGGTCAATTTAAATCGCCCGTTTGGATGACGACACATTTTGAATGGTTTTGAAACATCTGTATCACCGGATGTGTGGAATGCCGTGAAATCAGTGATAACCTAGTTTGGTGCTGGGGTGGGAAAAGAAAAGATCCAAAGAATCAAGATAATCGCCTAATTGATGCTAGTCTCTTTGGCCCTTGGGAATCTATGAAGTGTCTACGCGAAAAATTACCTACTCGACGAAAGAAGAATGCGCGCGCATGTGTGAATGTATTAATTGGATTACCGCTACGAGTTTTTTTTTTCGGTTTTAAACAAGTCTCGCCGTGTGTACAAATCATCAGAGAAAGTATCAAAGTGATGCCATAAATCGGTTGTTCAACTTGGTGAATTACGTGTGCTCCATTTATCCAACGTACCTACTGGAAAAAAGTTCCATTGAAAGCCCCAATCTAGTGTGTAACGCGGACGAAACAACGACTTAACGTCTCGAGTGTGTTCCTGTTTTGATTTCATATACGTCGTCGTTGTCGTCGCCGTCATCGTTGTCATCTGCGTGCAGATTTGTACCATATCGTTGAAGAACTGGTTCACACTTTCCTGTTCCCTCTTACTCCACCGCAATCGGTCAACCAACGGGCGACGACTTCAGGAACCTCGGAGCAGATCTTTGTGCAAAAACCCCGAAGACACCAGCAAATAAAAAGGTATGCACGGTACCACGATGATGATGCGAACAACGGTTTCGCGGTATTTAAGTTTGCCATCAGCCTACAGTGTGTTCCCATACACCTTTGCCGGGAATAGAAGGCACAACAACAGCAAAAACAACCTTACAAACGGGTCCAAGCGATTTTTTCCCTTAACCCTGACCTCATCTTCCACTTGCACACGAAACGAATCGGCGAGACTGAGCTATTGCCCGGTTTTTTTTTCCCCCTCTTCATTCTATTCTCTCCAATCTGTTTCCATTTGTTTGGCCGCCCCGGAACTCGGGTGTGTGAGTAGCGATTCATCAATGGGTGCGCGCAACCACTTCACTTTTCTGTACGAGCGATGACCCTTTCTGGGCTCCGGGCTCGCGGCCGTTACTATCCAGGTTTTGTTTGCAAGGCCCCCTGGGCGCCCTGCACTCTGGACTGGTTCTGAGCGCTTTTTTTTTTTTTAGTTTCTGACGTCTACGTCGCTGCTTTTGGATGCTTTGCAAAAAAAATACGGAAGTGTTCTCTCGAGGGAATTCCAATTCCGGTATCAATTAGGTTCGGTTTGGCTTGCGGTTCAACACTGTTAACCGAATTGCAGTTTTAAGTGCACTCAGTATTCTTTCCTTTATTAAGTTGTTTTGTTTTTTTCAATAGAAAATTGTTTTTGGTAACTCGATTTTTATTTTTAGTAGATATTGAAGCGTGAAATCATAGAAGTTGTATGTTGTGACGAAGCTGACTAGTCTCAGTCAGCCAAAAAATCCGTGCTTGGATGCTGTGACTTAAATACACAATCTTGTATTGATGGCTTATAAACCCCCATCAAAAAAAAAAAACTCAATCATTCTTAAAAAAGGTGTTTGCTGATTGCGCGATTGTTCAACTTCAAACTACCAGGAAAGATAAACAATATTATACAGGGTGGCCACTAGGCAACTTCAAATTTGTATGGGAAATTCAAAACCTGAGAAAAATTATGCGTTGCAGGCTAAAATTGATCCTAGTCCTAGTACATCCTAGTACAAGATCACATGCCAATTTTGGGCCAGATCGAAAACTGCTGAAAAAGTTATCAACCCAACTTTAAAGTTTGTTTTTCACGTATAGAAATGTTGTTCAGGCTTCAAATATTCTAAATAAAGTGAAGTTGCGACTAGTTTATGTCAGTTTTTGTATTTTTTTGTAATAACACTGTTCGTTTACATTTTTTTTCAATTTTCGCTATGAGAATTCTAAATTGAGATCGTGAGTTCCAAGTTCTGTAATGAGAACGTTGGAACTATGATACAAAAACAGTGTTTGATAAATTGTTTGTTAAAAAAACTACTTTAACAAGGAATTAAAAATTTTAAAAATCCTTATTAAATTGTAAAGAAAATATTTTTCGTTTTAAAACTCGGGTTAAAAACAAAAGACAAATATGTCGAAAAAGGGTCGATTTAACTTAGCTGATAATGTTCAAAATTTGTGTTTTTTGCCAATTTTGAAATTTTTTGAAGAAAATTTCCACTGAACAGCTTTTTCGACGACTGTAACTTCGTATTTTATTTGACACTATTGTCATTGGCTTTTGAATAGAGGTCTGTTTTTGGCATTAAAAACATTCAATTCAACTGACATCACTTCTGGTGTCTAGAGAAGTATTGCATGAAAAGCAGTCATGGAATACCTCGCTAGGCGCACCAGCAGTGATGTCAGCTGAATTGATTGGTTTTCAATGCCAAACAATATACTCCTTTCCAACAGTTTGTAACTTTTTGCCAAATAAAGTTGTTCAGGTGAAAATTTCCTTAAAAGGATCCATAAATTGGCACACATACCAGAATCAGGCTTGGTTCCACAGGAGAAACAAAAATGATGTTGATTATTCAGTACCAAATATTCAATTTTCCCACACTGAACTTCAAAAATACCCAAACTTGAGAACTTTCTCCACCATCCCGAATGAAACTCCCTCCCTACAGGTTTGGCTATTGACGGCTCAGCCCAAAGTTAAGCTCTTGAAAGAGAACTCATCCCCCAAAATCTGACACTGCAATAAAATGGAAACCAAAAAAAAAAAAAAAAAGACGATGCGGGTACGGGAATCAACCCCATACCGATAGTGGCGGTTGCTACATTGCTACATTGCTACATTGCTACATAAACGTATATATGAGGCTTTCTATGAAGGAAGCGGGAATAAAATTATACTAAAAAAAAAGCAGTTCTTCGCTTTGAACTGACCACCCAAACGTGGATCTGCCACGATGGAGGTAGAAGAAGCAGATTTGCCAACATTAAAAAATCCACCAATAAAACAGTTCTCCGCTTGAAGGGCAAGTTTGGCATATTGACAAGCTGTGATTTCTTCACAAACTTGAGTTGTCAATATTGAACTCAGGTTTGGGGGTGGGAGTTCTCAAGTTTGGGAACTTTTGATTTTCAGTGCATACAAACATAGAAGTTTAAATATAATCATGTGAACGTTACTTAAAAATATAGCTAATAAAGGGTGAAACGGTCAAAAGTTGGTCAATATCAACTTAACGTATTTTTTTTTATAAATTTTGCATTTAAAAAACCTGGACACCCCTCATTTTGAAGGTGTGTGTGTGTGTTGCATGTTGCTCCTATTTTGATTTTGGAATTCACTCTTCAGTTGTCAAAATGCCGTCCAAGGAAGAAGAGCAGCGTATCGAAATTTTGCTCGCGCATCGCGAAAATGCGAGCTTCTCGCACGCAAAGCTGGCAAAATCGCAAAAAGTTGCCAAATCAACCGTGACAAATGTAATTAAAGTATTTGGGGAACGTTTGTCGACAGCCAGGAAGTCTGGATCGGGGGGAAATCGTAAACCGGAAGCCGCTGAGACGACAAAGAGAGTTGCCAGTAGTTTCAAGCGAAAGCCTAACCTCTCTCTCCGAGATGCCGCAAATAAGCTGGGTGTATCGTAGACAGCCGTGCATCGAGCTTAAAACGAGCCGGACTATCGACTTACAAGAAGGTAGTGACTCCAAATCGCGATGATAAACAAAATACGACGGCCAAAGCGCGATCCCGGAGGCTGTACACGACGATGCTGACGAAGTTTGACTGCGTGGTAATGGACGACGAAACCTACGTCAAAGCCGACTACAAGCAGCTTCCGGGACAGGAGTTTTGAACGGCAAAAGGAAGGGGAAAGGTAGCAGATATTTTCAAGCACATGAAACTGTCAAAGTTCGCGAAGAAATATCTGGTTTGGCAAGCCATCTGTACCTGTGGCTTGAAAAGCAGCATTTTCATAGCTTCCGGAACTGTCAACCAAGAAATTTACGTGAAAGAGTGTTTGAATAAACGTCTGCTGCCTTTCCTGAAAAAAAAACACGGTTGTTCCGTACTGTTTTGGCCGGATTTGGCATCTTGCCATTACGGTAAAAAGGCCATGGAGTGGTACGCCGCCAACAACGTGCTGGTGGTTCCCAAAGACAAGAACCCTCCCAACACGCCAGAGCTCCGCCCAATTGAGAAATACTGGGCTATTGTCAAGCGGAACCTAAGGAAGACCAAAAAAACTGCTAAGGACGAGCAGCAGTTCAAGGCAAACTGGCTTTCTGAGGCGAAGAAGGTGGACAAGGTGGCTGTACAAAATCTGATGGCAGGGGTTAAGCGTAAGGCCCGGCAATTCGGATTTGGAAAAGCGGAAGCCTAAATGAATATTTTTCCTGAATTTTATACTAATTAAACTTGAAAAAGAAATAGAATTTGATTTTTTAAATGAACTTTTTTTTTTGTTTCGATTATAGTCTTTTCACCATCTTTATGGCATTCGCGACTTTATCAACGTTACAGTTGGCGGATCGTTATTGAAAAACTTATCCGGTAAAACTGTGTTCGATGTTTACTCTTGGGCTCGAACTCGCGGACATCGGCTCAGGAGACAACAGACTTGCCAACTGAGCTATATCACAAGCCATTTTTTAAATAAACGATTTCACCGCTTTACACGCATTTTCCCTTGACCAAATTTTGACCGTATCACCCTTTACATGATAGTAAAATAAGGATAGTTTTTTTTAAATCTGTGAAATCTAATTTTCACAAATCTGTGTGAGACAGATTCTGTGATGGTTTCTCGAAATCCTATGAAATTTCAGATTTTTCTGAGATCGCTTTGCTGAGGGTGCACATAAATAGCTGCTTATAAATTGAAAGGTTAACAAATACTCCTTCATTTCTTTTTCTTCGATAAAGTTTGGTTCAGGATTACTAACTATACAATCTAAGGCACATCATGCGTTGATAAAGAAATATTACAATAATAGTTCGAAGACTTCATTCTTTTCTTAAGCATGAATTTTCATTATCTTTTGATTGATTGTGATAGCTACTTTATTTAAAAAAAAAATATCGCGGCACGCCTCTAAAACGCACTTATCCGACTTGACGGAAATTTTGATAAGATAGCAGCATTTTTATCAGCCCGTTTGGAGCTCAATTTGTATAGATCAATTCCTTATTGATAAAAACGGTTAATTTTTAATTGAGTTGTATGGATTGTCTGCACCAAGAGGTGTTGTTATCAATTTTCTCTTTTGTGCAACAGCTTTTACGACACTCGTAAGATTTTTCTACAATTTGATAGCTTAACACTTGAAAGCTCATGGTCGGTTCTTCAAACTCAAAAAAGCTGTAACTTTAAATTCTCTGGGCCGAGTTTCATCAAATAACTTTTGTTGAGTTGCATTGAATGTTCTGGTTGAATTTGTTGACTCTTTGAATTGAAGTATTAAATACACCAATGAGATAGTAAACATAATGATACAGGAAATTGACAAGTTTTTCAAATATTCCTGTACACAGAAATTCATAGGTATACTTCATGGAATGCTACTTAAACATGTTTAGGAAAACGAACTTTTTTTTCTGGTAGCACGTAATTATTCTAAAATGTTTAGCACTTTAAGGCTTGCTCTTGGATGGATGGACGAAGTGAAGGTAGTTTTCCATGCCATCGGGAACAAATACATGCATAGGAAGCGTTTCTATCCTACACACGCAAATATTATTTATAATTATCAACTAATGTTTGTGACTTTGAGGTTCTGCTTTCGATCGATGTCAGTAGAATAAAGACTTCTCTTGCCATGGAAAACAGTTACAGGGTCCGGCAATTGAACTACTCAAAGGAAAACGCATGTAAATCGGTGAAATCGTTTATTTAAAAAAAACTAGTTAAATTTCTTTTTCAAGTTTAATTAGTATAAAATTCAGGAAAAATATTCAGTTAGGCTTCCGCTTTTCCAAATCCGAATTGCCGGGCCTTACGCTTAACCCCTGCCATCAGATTTTGTACAGCCACCTTGTCCACCTTCTTCGCCACAGAAAGCCAGTTTTCCTTGAACTGCTGCTCGTCCTTAGCAGGATTTACGGATCGCAGCAAGCTGTGCACGTGACCGAACGTGTTTTTCGGAAGTCGCGTTTTCCCGTTTGTTTTTTTCGCGATTAAAATTACCGTGCGTTTTTTAACTTTTTAAAAATATGTGTCCACAAAAGCAGCTGACAATGCTTTTTAACAGATATAAGTGTCAATAGTTCTTTTTTGATTTACGGAACAGAAATTAGCGAACCATTTGTTGAAGTTCCGAGTGTTTGGGAAAATTGGGACCAGTGCTACGCCCTCCGGACGGATTAAAAGCTGCTTAAAAGATAACTCTTCACGATGGTTTTTGAAATAAATTGTAGTGGAATTAGCAAGATAACTAATTTCTTTTGTCGTGCCAATAAGAACTAATGTGCGGAATGAAATTAGAAAATATTTGAGTGATTTGTGGCAGGAAAAGTTAGACGTCCGAGCAAACATAGATGTCATAAAGCGGAGGTTGGCAGTCGACAGAGACGTCAAGGACAGGAAATCCCGGTGAGAGCTTTCCAATTTTTTTTTATTTATTTATTTCGGGCCTTTTAACTTTTATCGTGTGGCGTTTGATGCTATTCTTTTTCTACACTTTTTGCGCTTATGTAGATTATGTCCATATCCTGTGATGTTTAAATAATTGACTCGAGATTGGCTGGCAACCTTGCTTGCGCCAGACGCGTTCTTTTTACTTGTCCCAGTTATTTCGCCTTTTTGCTAAAAATTTTTGTACATTTCCTCGAAAAATCGAACAATTTCTTATAGTTTGCCTTTCCCTTGCCTAAGAAGGGTCAAATTAATGTGAAAAAGTGTGCTGGGGACTTTACATTTAATAAACAAAAATCGGCTCAATTTCGAAATTTTCCCCAAAGATCTGCGCGAGTGTTGTGTTATATTTCTATTTCATGTGAATATGTATAGAAGGTACCTGAAGAAAATTCATTTGGTTTCGTCGTATTAGGTGTGCCGTCTCGCTTGCACCACTAAATTTCACCTAGCTTTGACGAATAGAATACTACGCACAGACCTCCAAGATAAGTATTTCATTTTACTTTTACGCTGACTTGCCCGATTAAGGGGCTGGGTGCCAAATGACATCGTTTGAAAGAAATGAAGCGATTTGGGATTTTAACATCTGTCTCACTCACACCCACTTGTTTTTAAGATTCTTTAGTTCATTTATTTTCTGGCCCAGTCTAGGAGAAGGCCAACAGGTGTTAAATCTAGTGCCATTGCTGCCTGCCGGTTGGAGAGGTTTAAAATTTAGCATGGCCTACTAGTTTATACGGGTTCATGCGTAGGACAGAAATTAGTGTTTTCAAACAGTTTACGGGATAAAGAACACAGTTTGTTAAAGTTCCTAAAAAACAAACTTAAATCACATTTTGTTCAATATAATATTACTAATTATTATTAAAGTTCCACAGCCTTATAGAAAAAAACCCCAATTAATCACAATGGTATATATCTTATAAAATTGTATGTTTTGGCTAATTTTTTTTAATGGTTTCAGATTCGTAAAAGTGAAACAGTAACTATATTACCATTAGAATATAAAGATACTTTTGTAAATTCTTAAGATTTTCAGCTGGATTGCCAAAAGATGAACAACAAGTACAAAAGGAGATATTTCGAACAATTTATGCATCAAATGTGTTTTTTTTGTAAATTCTTTATTTGAAACGGCTTGTACCTTTAGGCTTTAAGGAACCAAACTCGTTTTGTTTGATTACAATTGTGTGCTTATATCTAGTTCACTTTTAAAGACAAAAGAAGATAGATAGGGAAATATGAAAATAAAAAGAATTATAGACGAAGATCAATAGCTTTAAGGAAATCAAATGTGTTATTAACCTTCTTTTTAAAAAAATATGATAACTATATTCCAGTTTCCAATTCTTTTGACCATTATTCAATTTTTTGAATATATCTTTTTTTACATTCATATCATTTATCTTCATCTCTACCAGTGGTTTTCAAACTTTTTTCACTCACCGCCCCCTTTTCAAAATTTTCAAGCTCAACGCCCCCCTGGGCAAATTTTCAAAAATTCTATTAAAAACAAATGAAAATCTGAATCACCACGACCAAAACCCGGATAATATCCAGGCAAATTTTGTCAAAACCCATGAGTTTCAGTACAAAAAATCAAGAAAAAATATTTCCGTCATAATTTATCAGCAGTTTTCAACCATATTTTATTTAGGCATTCAACAAACTTTTCATGATTATTTCCATGAAGTTTGCTGAAGAAAATTTCTTTATGGACGCATAAATAAAAATTTTAAAAACTCAATTTGTTTTTATTTTATTTGTTTTGGTCAATGTCAAGAATTTTGCTTTTGATATTTTTAGTATGTCATAATGTGTATGTATTCCTTTGGCGCTGAAATCTTTTAGAATGGAAAAATTCTAAGGATTTCGGTGCTGTATTAATAATTTCTCTGCTCTTTCAAATCTTTTCAAAAGCGGGCAATGGCGCTATAACCATGGTCGATGACCTGAGATGAAGGTACAGGGATCCAGAACTAAACAGTGTATAATGATTAAAGAAATTTCTTTAATTATTGTATTGTTAAATTTTGGACTCCATGTAGAAAAACCTCATTTCCATCCCCTGAAGGAAGAATCGCAAGGCCCAACACCAAGGAGCATAGAAATATCTTAGCATCTATGCTCCCAACGAATAAATATTAAATAAACATGGGAACGTATGGTACTGTTGTCCACGTTTCTTCCTTCCCTGGTTCCAGTCGTCTCTGCGTCCAATACTGCACAGTGGGCCCGGCCTTGATAAGATGAATAGTAAATGTATTTTTACTATTCACCGGGATGCTGACAAGATCTGGCTGTGTACGTATCATAAGCATAAGCATAAGCATAAGCAACTGCTGCTCGTCCTTAGCAGTTTTTTCGGTCTTCTTCAGGTTCCGCTTGATATAATAGCCCAGTATTTCTCAATTGGTCGGAGCTCTGGCGAGGGTTCTTGTCCTTGGGAACCACCTGCACGTTGTTGGCGGCGTACCACTCCATGGCCTTTTTACTGTAATGGCAAACACTCTTCCACGTAAATTCCTTGGTTGACAGTCCCGGAAGCTATGAAAATGCTGCTTTTCAAGCCACAGGGATGGCTTGCCAAACCAGATATTTCTTCGCGAACAGTTGCATTTGCCTGAAAATATTTGCTAGCTTTCCCCTTCCTTTTGTCGTATAAAACTCCTGTCCGGAAGCTTGCAGTAGGCTTTGACGTAGGTTTCGTCGTCCATTACCACGCAATCAAACTTCGTCAGCATCGTCGTGTACAGCCTCCTGGATCGCGCTTTGGCCGTCGTATTTTGTTAATCATCGCAATTTGGAGTCACTACCTTCTTGTAAGTCGATAGTCCGGCTCGTTTTAAGGCTCGACACACGGTTGTAGACGACACACACACACACACACACACACACACACACACACACACACACACACACACACACACACACACACACACACACACACACACACACACACACACACACACACACACACACACACACACACACACACACACACACACACACACACACACACACACACACACACACACACACACACACACACACACACACACACACACACACACACACACACACACACACACACACACACACACACACACACACACACACACACACACACACACACACACACACACACACACACACACACACACACACACACACACACACACACACACACACACACACACACACACACACACACACACACACACACACACACACACACACACACACACACACACTCACACACACACACACACACACACACACACACACACACACACACACACACACACACACACACACACACACACACACGCACACACACACACACACACACACACACACACACACACACACCTTCAAAACGAGGGTTGTTCAGGTTTTTTAAATGCAAAATTGAAAGAAATACGTCAAGTTGATATTGAAAGTTTTGAAAAAAAAATCTTGACTTCATTTAACGAATGAACGTGTCCAACTTCTCGATGTGAAAAATTAGTATTCGATGCATTAATTTGGAAGTTAAAATGGTTTGTTTCAAACTCAGTTCTTGTTAATTTAAACTTTTTCATAAAAACCCAATCTTAAGACGGGGTAGGGTTTTTGTATGCATAGTTAAGGTTTTTAATATAAAAGGTTAATTGAAATGGAACATGAAATTTACAATAAGAAATTAGTTTCAATTCGTGAACGTCATGTAGTGTCGTAAAATGAAATATCACAAGCCTAGGGTGTATTAAGATTAAATGCTGCCGGAGGCGATCCAAATCTCTGACTTGCTTGCTAACACTTATTTTCAAACGCATTTTAAGATCATGTAATTTCCTGATACTACGTTGAAAATTTTACTTGGAAAAAAATCTTCACATGGGAGGGGGGGGGGTGTTAAATCCCTAAACATCCTCCCGTTCCCCCCATTCGCACGGCCTTGTTCTGAAGTCTGCTTTACAAAACGTAAAACGTAGTTTTGAATATGAAAATCCTCGATAAAAAACCTAAAATTCTGAGCTTGCAAACTTGTTAGATAAGTTTCTCGACCTTCCTTCCTGGTTTAACTCGAGAGCAAGTAAAATCGAATTGTACCAATGAATTGTGAAAATATGATATGTTTTGCAATAAAATTGATTAAATTTTACAAAAGGCCTTTGTTTTGATCAAATTATCTGTTAGTTCCAATGAAATACTT
Source organism: Uranotaenia lowii (assembly GCF_029784155.1). NCBI lineage: Eukaryota > Metazoa > Arthropoda > Insecta > Diptera > Culicidae > Uranotaenia > Uranotaenia lowii. The sequence continues at coordinate 168,579,318 of NC_073691.1, forward strand.
CAATTTCAAGACCCTGTAGTCCGGTAGTGTTTCCATTCAGTTCATAATTGAATCCCAATAAAAAAAAATACTCTGTTCACCGAACCATTGGCTCGTTAAACCATAGTAAACTTCATCAAACAACAACATCCCAGCCGGGACCGCATAATGCAATAAGTGCATGGATGTGGTCGGTCATCGGGGCAATTGCAGTTAGGTACTAAGGTTACTACCGTTCCAATTCACCGTTGCGTCGCCAGGCCGTTCGCCCCATTCGTTTGGACCAATCAAGCATGCAGTGTGGAGGTGATGCAGGCGGCTACGGTGGGCAATGAAAGAATGTGGAACCAGTTCCCATGCATCAGAAAGCCATTCAATTGACCGAACAACCGTCCGGTCAGAGCGGTGGAAGCCACTCAAATAGGGTTGTTTGTAGCAGTACGGTTCCGGATTTATGGGGATGCTTACCTAAGGGTTGGATTGTTGAAGTAATTTCATTCATTTGTTCAAACAGCTCCAACAGGCACTCGATCAAAAATTTTATTAGTTTCATTATTTTTGATTATTTCCAAGTTTGTCCCCTCTGAAAACTGAAAACACTCAATTATAGATCTCTCAAAAGTAATAATATCTCCTACAAATCTCAAGGAACCGACGGAAGCTAATGTGTCCCTCAATACCAACCAGTCTTCAAGCATTCCTCTTTTCGTTTGATTGAAGGCTGCAAAATGGGTTAACTATTGCTTCTGTGAGCCCTCTCTTGAGACAGTTTCCTTGAGCTAGCTTCAATCAGGGAAGGCGGAAATGCGAACGAGAGATGCAAAATCACCCATCAATCTGCAGTACAGTGTCTGTGCATCTTTCCCTAAGTACATGTGCAACGTGCAATCACTGGTAATCGCTTCCGGCGGCAGTCCGAACCGATTAAGCAAGTCCACGACAAGTGGCATGGCAATATCTTGACCACATCAACGACGACGACGACTGCGACACAACACCATCTCACTTAGGGAGAGAGAGCGACAAGTCGGGGTGGCACCACCCAACGATTCGCGGTTAGCGCTTTCGCTTTCCACCGAAGACCGACCCTCTCGGTTCGCCACGAAACAAATAAATAACACATCCGCTGCTCGACCCCTCTCGGTCTGTTGTTTACCTTCGGTCTCGAACTCAAAAGTCGTTCGTCTAACATGTGTGCTCTTCTGTTATGCCCATCGTTCCCACCGTTTGACGGAGAGCCGGCTCGTCGAGAGTCAGGTTGAGCGACTCGGTTTTGATGTTTACCAAAACTTCACTTATCTAACATTAGGTTTTACAATGTCCCGCAACGAACCATCGCGATCGTTCGGTTCGTTCATTTGTCGGGGTAGGTTCCTCAAATAGTTTTACTTGGGTAACTGGAAATGGTTGGGCTATGTGTGTATTATTTGCCATGGCAAGTATGTTTTTTTTTCGATGTTTTCTGAAAAATCGTGCTTAACATTGAATCATCATCTGAAAAGTCTGTCCTGACTCCACACCTGGGCAAAAAATTATTCGCGATGTGCCACCAGGTAGGAATGATCTGGATTCTAACTTTTCGATGATTGAATTCTCTCTTCCTCTCCTGTCTTGCAACAACTCAGCTCCGGGAGTTGATCAAATAAAATTTAACCTGCTGAAAAATCTTCCGTACGCTGCAAAGTTTCGCTTGTTGAATTTATTTAATCAACTCTTGGACCATAACATTGTTCCCGAAGATTGGAGACAAGTGAGAGTTATAGCAATCCAAAAACCCGGAAAACCTGCATCCGATTTCAATTCCTATCGTCCTATAGCGATATATCTTGTATACGGAAGTTGACGGAGAAAATGATTTTGTTTCGTTTAGACAAGTGGGTAGAAACAAATGGCCTCCTTTCAGATACTCAGTTTGGGTTTCGCAGGGGCAAAGGGACAAACGATTGTCTTGGGTTGCTGTCTTCGGAGATACAAATGGTGTCATGTTGTGGCCATGAAAAGCCATTGGACTGTACCCGGGAGGGCACTTTGCAAAACTACCACTGCTTGCCCTTTCCCCCTCAGGGATGAGGTTTTGACAACCCCTGGTGGTTGCCTATCAGTGGAGGCAGGTCCAAAGACTGTCTGTCTGGAGGCCAAGGCCGGGTCGAAGTGAGCGTTTGGGAAACTACCACTGATGGTCCGCTCCCCTCGTGAGATTGGACCTCCAGAGACAACTACGCATGGTTGTCCTATCAGTGGAGGCAGGTCCTCATGACGCTGCCTGGCGGCCAAGGCTTGGGGGGATCTCGATCGCCTGGTTGACCGAGATCCAAACTCTTTCGGATGAGGGCTCTGAAAAGAGCCGATTGTGGCAGCTGGACCCGGGAGCAAGGCTTTGGAGCGAAGCAGTGAAGAAGAAGGCACTTATTCGGCCCACACACTATTTATTTTCTCTAACTTATCACTACTTTATTTACACTGCCGCCCTTCTTGACGGTTTGACGGTTTGATAACAACTGACTCCAGGCGCATCGAAAAATGCGCCCTTAAATAGGCTGACGAGCAAGCACACAATCACGTGCTCGCGCCAGATGGAATCGCCTAGAATCTAGAACTTTCCATCTCGCTTTCAGTGAGAGCAGCCGTAATGCTCTCTCGGTGCAGCACTCTCGCGTCCATTCTCAGTCCGCTTGTCGGGTCGGACTGAACAAATGGCATATGCAAAACGTGAGCAAATGGCTTCAGTGTTTCTGGACATAAAGGGAGCATTTGATGCAGTTTCAATTGAGGTGTTGTCAGACAAATTTCACTCCCGAGGTCTGCCTCCTCTATTGAACAACATCCTATACAGCTTGCTTTGTGAAAAACACCTGAACTTTGCTCATGGAGATATTGCAATAACAAGAACTTTATTCATGGGCCTACCTCAGGGTTCATGTTTGAGTCCTCTTTTGTATAACTTTTATGTAAGTGTCTGTTTTGAAATGGTATTTCATTCCGTAGTATTTGGGTGCTCCACAGTGAGACGTGCTAACGGTCGAAATTCTCTCAAATTCTCACGTCTCACTGTTACACCCTCGAGCTATATTTGCAAGATCCAGAGAGCCGAACTGGAATAAAAAAAAACGGCAAATAAATTAAGTTCTGATCAAACCACCAATGAAACAAGTCGCAATGCTGTGAAACCCCTTAAGAAGATCAGCTGGTCTTAAGTAGCGCATGTCTGTGGTTGTTGGTGTAAGTTAATCAAATTGGCGATTCAGTCAGTTTGTGTCGGTTTGAAATTATTGGTAGAGTTCCTATTGGCTCAATTAAGAAAAGTGGTATCACAGACAATTCGACTTGCTCTGCGATTGTGTGTGATTTTGGTGATATTACTTGCAAAATTTGCTTAGAATTGCAATTTCTCTAACGAGAATTACCGACGTGCTCGGTTTTCGATTCTCGGTAGAGATTCTTTGAAACGCACCGCAGAGATTTTTAGCCGAACCTCTGTAGAGAATCTGTAAATCAACACGACAGAGCGAACACACACTACAGTGAAAAATGTTTTCACCACGGAGAGCGACAGCGACGGCAGCTGGCTTGGCTTGTTGCGTTTACCAACACATACGAAGCTGAACGACTCACCCGAAACATTCATCGTTTGTTGATGCTATAATTTTGCACGCCATCGTGTTTGATTTTGTCTTTGGTTTTTCGTGGCTTGAACCATTCGATCCTGTGTTTTCACCGGGGTGCTCTACGGTGACAAATTATCGCACGCCAGAGCTGTTGGAATAAGGTGTGTTTGGCTTTCGAAACCGGGGTGCGAATAATGTGTGAAGAGAAACAAAAAAACTTACCCCGGGATTTGCAGCTATCGCACGGGGGTGATTTTTTCTCCGTTCTCCGTCTTTCTCGGTAGAGAATGGCATCACCCAATGGGTGATAAGGTTCATCAAAATGAAGGATTACAGCATCTTGAAAAAGCGCCAGTTGTGGGCTTCCATAAAGGGAGTCGCCAATTTCGTCAGAGACTATAAGCCAGAGCTGCATGAGAGCCAAGTTGAAGTCACATTGAGTCTGTTAGAGTCGACAATCAAGAAATACTACCTGGTAAGACAAAAAATTGAAGTGAATTTGGATGTAGCAGACAGTGATGGTGAGAAATAGGATGCAAAGGAGTCAGAGGCTGCCAAGAAATGGAAATTGCAGAAGCAGGCTGCGGAGCGCGAAGCCAAATTCGACGAGGAAACTCTGGAGGTCGAAGAGCAGTACTGCACCCTGAAAGCAACACTCTTTGCGTTGCGTCCGAGGAAGGTTGAGGTCTTGAGTGTGTCTGGGCCTGCAGAAAGAGCTGATACAATCTTCCGTGTCAAGCTGCCAGTTTTCAATGGAAAACTCCGGGACTGGATACCGTTCCGAGATATGTTAGACAGCTTCATCCACAACAACCGTCAGCTCTCCGATATCGATAAGTTTACTTATCTGCGGTCAGCGATAAACGGAGAAGCGCTCCAGGAGATCAGCTCCATTGAACTATCTGCTGATAACTACCAGGTAGCCTGCGACATGTTGGAGAAGAGGTACGAGAACAAAAAGTTGATCGTGAAGGCGTATTTGGACGCACTTTTTGGAATCGAACCTCTGAAGCAGTCTTCCGAAAATCAATCAAAACAAACACTCAGGATGCGTTTCCTGTTGGAAACATTCAGATTGTATAATGGGATAGCGCCTCTCGCAACTGCTTCGCCTGGCTGGTATGCAATCTCGATCAGCGCTCCTATCAGCTATGCAAACCGAGTCGCATCATTCAGAATCATCGGTTTAGCAAACATCGCATATCGGAGATGAGTGAGATACAAACTGATCCATTCTGAATGTAGCTCACTCAGTATCTGCCTGAATTATATGAAATTCAAAATTATTTTTTGCAGGACGAGAAAAATCAAACAGTTGTGCGGGACACCATAAATTCTCAGTAGTTTGAACGTGACGGACGACAGTTTAATAAGAGAACTTGTAAAATTTGAAAAACATGGCGAAAGTGAACATCTTTCCCTCACAAACACAACTTCAATTTGATTTTGATCATACTGATGTTAAAAAACGTTATAACAACAAATAAATTTTGGTATTGTTTTTCGACTGGATGATTTTTAATTTTTGGAGATTGAAACGGCTTATTCAGTCATTTGTGGAAATAAAAACGAGTTATTTTTATTATTGTCCAAACGTTTCGGCCATTTATTGTGGCCTTCTTCAGTGGGTAACTGTAAATTTATTGTAATTTTGTAACATTGTCTAAATTTGTGTTATGTGAACATATTTTGTACTCACTAATTGTCAGGTTCGTTTTTAGTCTAATTTTTGTGGTAATTAAATATTGTAGTTCGAATTTTGTCTGTGAATACTGTATCAAATATGTTAGTTTGAAAAATTGAACGTTTCCTATTTTTTTTAAACTCACTGCGTCGAAAATTGAACCGCAACGCTTCACCATTAGATAAACTGTGCGGCAGCGCTTTGTTTACTAATGGCTACTCGGATTTTGTGTGTTAGTGTTTTGATCGTGATTGGTTATTGCTATGTTACTAACATTTGTTTTTTGTTTTCGTGTGGTTGTACATTGTAGGATGTTTGCATATGTGGAACTGAGGTTGTTTACGTCGGTTCTAAAGTTTAATGTGTTCGTGTTGGTGTAGATGTGACACATTTCCAGGATTGGGAGAGCGCTTGATCTTCTGGTTCTATCAATGACTCTGGCTTTCTCGAGATCCATCGTGTGGCCTTCATCAATGATATGAGCCAGAAGAGCGGTACAGTTCTCTCTCATGCTCGCTTTCTCGGTGTTCGTTTGTGTGAAATTCCATCCCGTGTAGCAGCTGCCCAAAACAGTACATCGGTATGAGTCGTAACAACTTGAAAACAAGACTCGTTGGACACAAGTCAAACATCAAGAAGTATGAACAGCTATCTACACGGGATTTCACACAAACGAACACCGAGAAAGCGAGCATGAGAGAGAACTGTACCGCTCTTCTGGCTCATATCATTGATGAAGGCCACACGATGGATCTCGAGAAAGCCAGAGTCATTGATAGAACCAGAAGATCAAGCGCTCTCCCAATCCTGGAAATGTGTCACATCTACACCAACACGAACACATTAAACTTTAGAACCGACGTAAACAACCTCAGTTCCACATATGCAAACATCCTACAATGTACAACCACACGAAAACAAAAAACAAATGTTAGTAACATAGCAATAACCAATCACGATCAAAACACTAACACACAAAATCCGAGTAGCCATTAGTAAACAAAGCGCTGCCGCACAGTTTATCTAATGGTGAAGCGTTGCGGTTCAATTTTCGACGCAGTGAGTTTAAAAAAAATAGGAAACGTTCAATTTTTCAAACTAACATATTTGATACAGTATTCACAGACAAAATTCGAACTACAATATTTAATTACCACAAAAATTAGACTAAAAACGAACCTGACAATTAGTGAGTACAAAATATGTTCACATAACACAAATTTAGACAATGTTACAAAATTACAATAAATTTACAGTTACCCACTGAAGAAGGCCACAATAAATGGCCGAAACGTTTGGACAATAATAAAAATAACTCGTTTTTATTTCCACAAATGACTGAATAAGCCGTTTCAATCTCCAAAAACAACAAATAAATTTATTAATTTGCTATATATCAAATCAAACAAAATACGCTAATGATCGGCTTCATGTATCACTCACTCACTGCCTGATCCATTCACTCCTGATCGAAGACCAACAAGATTCGCCATATGCATTGCGCATTGGTGAGATTCCAATTTGATGATGGTGCTGCACTGTTTTGACAGCAAGCATCGTACGAGGTGATCTGTATTTAGCGATGAATTGAACGATCGATGATCGGGTAGGTCCAGTAGCAATCAATAACGAAACCCGACCGTTGTACGTTCAGGTGCGAAGTGCAATCAGAAACATTCATTGAAAATGAGTGATATTCGGAACACTGCTCTGAAGAAGGAAAGCGGCGATGCTTTAAATCACCTGGTCAGTGATTTCGATCGGAATATCCTAATGCTGGGTAAGATAGGGGAGGACACCGATAAGTGGTCGACGCTGTTAGCATACATGGTGTGCACTTCGTCAGTGGGAGAGCCACCATAATTCAAAAGATGTTCCGACGTACCAGAAATATATGGACTTTTTGAGGGATCAGGCATTTGTTCTGCAATCGATAGCACCGAATAGGTCAGACGACATCGAGAGTCGTCGTCAACGTACAACAGTACACATCACATCAAGATTCCAGAACAACTGTTTGTTCTGTAGAAGCTCATTTCACCCTGCATCTGCGTGCAGCAAGTTCAGAGCGATGTCAGTTCCCCAGCGCTTTGGAGTGGTCAAGATGAAGCGGCTCTGCATCAATTGTTTGGGTTCTGGTCACTTTGCGGATCGTTGTAGCAACAGAAAGCACCATTCAATGTTGCATAATAGTTTTTCGAGTCAGAGCTCCGTTTCACAAGACCAGTCGACAGTCAACAGTCAATCATATCGTAATAATAATCGCTCAGGACCTTCTGGTCAAAGTCAACAACAAGAGTTGATTAGACAGGATCAACAAAGTCAAACTTCGTACACAAATCCTCAAGCTCAAGAGAGTTCCACACATTCCTACCCCATAATACAAACACGCATTCGCCACACTCAACCACAACACACCACAGACAATTCTTTTACTTTTAATGCGGCACCAAGGCCGAAAAGCGCTAAATTTCGTTCGCCTCGAGTTTTGATGTCAACCGCTGTAGTGCGTGTTGAAGATCGTTTTGGTAACCATACGTTTGCGAGAACATTGTTGGATTCGTGTTCTGAATATTGCTATGTTACGAAGAGCTTTGCGAAAAGATTGAATCTCCGAAACAGTCGGAATGCTTTGAGAGTCCAAAGTATTGGAAATGAGTCAGCAAAATCGATTGAGTCAGTTGAAGCAAAAATTCGGCCTCGTGTGTCAGAAAGTTCTTCATTTTCGGAAGATATAAGTTTTCATGTGTTGCCTAAGATTACGAGTAATCTGCCCACCACCAAAGTATCGTTCAATGGGATCAAGATTCCTCATGATTTTGTATTGGCGGACGCTGAGTTTTGGAGCCCGGGTCCGATTGATATGATTATTGGGGCAGAATACTTTCGCAATTTGTAGCGTTCAGGCAAGTGTGAAGTTTAGGACGATGGCACTGACCACACTGACTTGACTCTTAGAACAAAAATTCAACCATTTTCTGTCTAATTTTTTGTTGTCAGCTTTTGCAGGTTCGCAATACCGATGGCAGGTGGCGAACCTGAAAAATTTGACAAAAAATGCCCTGTAGGAAAAATGGTCCTGTCGTAGATGCCCGATTTTGTCGTAGAAATTGCGTGTTTTATTTTTGAAGTTGGGTGGCATTTCCTAACTGGGATAGCATTTCTTCAAATCGATCGATGCGCACTCTGGAATCGACATTGCGTACTGTTGGAAAAATGATTTTTTTGTTTTTTTTTTCTGGAAAAATTATCCAGAAAACGAAATCGAGTGTCCAGTCAGTATGGTCAGTGGTCCAACCCTGCAAGAAACTGAGTTTGGATGAGGGGCGGTCCTAGAGCTGGCTCTTGGAGGGGGGGCCTCAGGTCTCTTGTCTTAAGAATAATATCTCAAGTCTCTGTGCTAAGGCCGGTAAAAGAAGCCCTTTTTTTGAAAACCGTTCATAAAAATAGACGTTATTGGAATAATCCCACAACACCATCGAGTTGCTGAGGTCAAAATCCAGAACGATTAGTAAAAATCGGCTATGTCGATTGTTTGTTATTTTCGTCACACTTGGAATCTGTAATTTCTCCGAAATGAAACACATACCGGCACACATTGGAATGAATTTTAAACTCGATAACTGGCGATATGAAATGTCATAAGCTGGCAAACAAATGTATCCAATTCCGTTTCAATCTTCCAAGCATTTTTATTCCAGCTTAAAGGAACCAGTCAAAATAAAGATCAAAAAGTTGAAATCCATCCAAACAGAAAGAAGGGCCCCGTTGCCAAGGGCTTGTAACTCGATATTGAAAATGTGTCTCTTTTTTTATTTGGGTGCTACACAGCCGCCAGATTCGGTCGGATTTCTTCAGAAGAATTCGCAAGCAACAACAGCGAACACCTCCAAATCATCAGAACAGATTTTCGATCCGCTTGAACAATTTTCAACCGGAACGTATGAATGAAAATCGGATGTCGGAGACATCGAAGTTCAAACATGCAGCCACAACAGTTTGCGATTCGAAGGTTCTTTTTGGGTGTTTGGATTTTTTTTCCTCTAGAGCAGCTCCGGAAAGGTGAAAATCGAAACCATCCAGATTTGTTTACTTTTTTCTTCTCTTTTGGGCAGAAGTTCCACAACGCACATAAACTGTCAAACGTGGTTGCTTTTCATTCAAAATAATAAAAAAAAATCGGCAACAGAAATTAATGATGAATGAATTCGGGATAGATTTCGCAACTTTTTTTTCGTTGATTCCTGAACGGAGGATTTTTGCTAGGGAGTTGAGGGTTATCCGGTTTGAAGACCTAGTAGCAAGCCGACACGCTTCGATGAGTCTCTAACTGAGTGGAACAGAATCGCTGCTCAATGATTTTGTGCATTCAGAAAAGATTCACGTCGGCGAGAGTCAGCCATTCTTATGCTGAAATTATTTATACGCTGAAGCTGACACGCCTCAAAAGCAAACAGTGTGCGAAGATGCTGCTCGTTTTGCTTCAATTGAGCTACCTTCTTTCCGAACCGATCAATGAGCCTGGAATCGGTTGATTGAATACTAAATCGTTCTGATTCGATGGAAACAATATTGGTCTTGTAGTTTTATTGATTTGACTATGTTTTCAATATTTGACCTAAATCGAATTGCTTAAAGCTGATGTAACCCTTGACTAAATGTGACAGACATGCGCTGTGTCTAACTGGCTTCTGTATTTTGCGTCTTTTGGAAGCACCAGTTAATGGTTCCCCTTATTTGGAACGCTTTGGTGTTCTGGAAGGATTATGGCTTTGAGCAGCACCTAGGCTTTGTTCTTAGCAAATTACTTAATAACATATGATTTAACAAACATGCTACCACCTTTAAATTAGGGTGTGTCAAATAACCTTTTTTCGAATTTCAAAACGTCCAAAGTTTCCTCTTTGATCAAAATGAACTTCAAACTCTTTTTTAAAAAGATTTTTAAAATGAGATTGAGGTACCCGGGTTTTGATTTATCGTTGTGTAAAACAAACGCGAAAATTTGTGCGGAGTATGTCACTGTATTTGGGTTTATTTTTTATTTTTTACTTCTGATGCCATGTAAAGGGTGATACGGTCGAAATATGGTCAAGGGAAAACGCGTGTAAATCGGTGAAATCGTTTATTTAAACAAATCAAATTAAATTTCTTTTTCAAGTTTAATTAGTATTAAATTCAGGAAAAATATTCAGTTATGCTTCCGCTTTTCCAATTCCGAATTGCCGGGCCTTACGCTTAACCCCTGCCATCAGATTTTGTACAGCAACCTTGTCCACCTTCTTCGCCACAGAAAGCCAGTTTGCCTTGAACTGCTGCTCGTCCTAAGCAGTTTTTTTGGTCTTCTTTAGGTTCCGCTTGACAATAGCCCAGTATTTCTCAATTGGGCGGAGCTCTGGCGTGTTGGAAGGGTTCTTGTCCTTGGGAACCACCTGCACGTTGTTGGCGGCGTACCACTCCATGGCCTTTTAACCGTAATGGCAAGATGCCAAATCTGGCTAAAACAGTACGGGACAACCGTGTTTCTTCAGAAAAGGCAGCAGACGTTTATTCATACACTCTTTCACGTAAATTTCTTGGTTGACAGTCCCGGAAGCTATGAAAATGCTGCTTTTCAAGCCACAGGTACAGATGGCTTGCCAAACCAGATATTTCTTCGCGAACTTTGACAGTTTCATGTGCTTGAAAATATCTGCTACCTTTCCTCTTCCTTTTGCCGCATAAAACTCCTGTCCCGGAAGCTGCTTGTAGTCGGCTTTGACGTAGGTTTCGTCGTCCATTACTACGCAGTCAAACTTCGTCAGCATCGTCGTGTACAGCCTCCGGGATCGCGCTTTGGCCGTCGTATTTTGTTTATTATCGCGATTTGGAGTCACAAGCTTCTTGTAAGTCCGGCTCGTTTTTTGGCTCGATGCACGGTTGTAGACGGTACACCCAGCTTATTTGCGGCATCTTTGTCGTCTCAGCGGCTTCCGGTTTTGATTTCCTCCCGATCCTGACTTCCTGGCTGTCGACAAACGTTCCCCAAACACTTTAATTACATTTGTAACGGTTGATTTGGCAGCTTTTAGCGATTTTGCCAGCTTTGCGTGCGAGTAGCTCGGATTTTCGCGATGCGCGAGCAAAATTTTGATACGCTGCTCTTCTGCCTTGGACGGCATTTTGACAACTGAAGAGTGAATTCCAAAATCAAAATAGGAGCAACATTCTACACACTCTCACCTTCAAAATGAGGGGTGTTCAGGTTTTCTGAATGCAAAATTGAAAGAAATACGCCAAGTTGATATTGACCGTATCACCCTTTATTAAAAAAAAAATGTCGATTAGAGATTGAGAATCAAACTCACCTCTTTTCCATTCCCATCTCAACCTCCCAGTAGAATGTCTTTGCCTACTGCTCTACCTGAGCTTGTTAGGAAGTGGGTGTTATTTTCCTTCTTATTCTTCATAGGCCGATGCAAGCTGCTTGTTTAGGGAAGTTTTTCAAGTTCCCAAAGCCATTTGTGTGCCATGAAAATGGCCAATAGTAGATCGGAATCGAACTATTGGAACTTACAATGGGAACGTGCGCACGGGAATCAGGCAGCTGTATGCGTGAATTGAAATTGGACAATGAGAATTTCTACTGGTTTACTTGATGAATTCTGATCGGACTAGTGGAATTTGAAAAGGGATGCGTGGGTTCGGGCAGGTTGTCGAGTGTCGTTTAGACAAATTGTAATTCATAATGGTTTATCTTAAGGTTGCCAGATTGCCCGGTTTTATTCGGGTTTACCCGGATATTCAATACTAAATTTGTGAACAGTCCGGCCCGGATTTCATTGAAAAATGCCCGGATTTTGCCCGGATTTTTTCACTATATTTGGCAAATTAAATAGAAAAAAACAACTAACACCTCTAAATCGAAATTTTTTGAGCAAGTTTTATAAAAATAATCATGAAAGGTTTTTTGGAAGCCTGAAATACGGTTCAAAATCTATCGATGCATTTTGAGTTTTTTTCCTTGATTTTAATGGAGGAATTTCGGAGTTTTGAGAAACTTTTCCCGGATATTGCCCGGATTTATGGTCATCAAGTTGAAATCGAATGCCCGGATTTTGCCAGGTTTTTAAATAAAATTGCCCGGTTTGTCCGGCCCGGATAGGTGCTGAAAAAATTCTGGCAACTTTAGTTTACCTGATGCATAAAAATAAGAGTGAATTGGAATAGGATTATCGGGATTTGAGAAGGAATACAAAATGTACTGAAATAAAGACTTCCAAAATCAAACAGCAGCTTTTAACGCAGACAGATCAAAACAGAGAAACACAGCTGTACTCTTCAGCCTTTTCTTATGACTCATATTTCGGTCAAATATTTAAAGCTAATAGATTGATTAATGTACTAGGATAAGTAAAGTAAGACTAAAGCTTTGAAAATATATATTGAACCATTTCATACAATTATTATCTTCATCCATATAATCAATAAAATTCATTATAAAGCTATCACAAAATGCTTTCAAATGTTTATTTCGTTTAAAAAATTGTTTTTATCTAAAGTAGATATGAATCTGTTTTCGAAAAAAACATAAAAATCAATTCTCAGCACAAAACTATTACTGGATCAATACATTTAAAAACGGATTTCTGTCTGTCTGTCTGTCTGTTCCCTAAAGACTCGAAAACTACTGAACCGATTTACTTGAAACTTGATAGGTGGGTGCTTCTGAAGCCTGGGAAGGTTCCTATAATGATTTGAGACCCCTCCCTATTACTGGAAGGGGGTCTCTCAAATAAAAGACAAATGTTTGCATATCTCGAAAACTGATGATGCAAATTGAACCAAATTTGGCGTTGGTGGGAGCTTGAAGTCCAGGAATGTAACCATGAATATTTGGGATCCCTCCCTCCTTCCATTGGGAGAAAAGGAAAAGGAGAGGGGGACAACCTTACATTTTTTTTTTCAAAACTCGAAAACTGATCGAGCAAATGGAACCAAATTTGGCAAAGAAGGGTATTGGTTTACGAGAAACTTTTTAATGTTTATTTCAGACCCTTTTTCCTGTTAGGATATAAGAAGGGGGAAGCGGGCTTCCATATCTTTTTAATTGCATAACTTGAGAACTATTCGAGCAAATGGAACCAAAATGGCGCAGCCCGTAGCGTAGAGGAGTCTTCTTCAAGTCTTCTAAGCCAGCGGGTATGAGATCGAATCCCGGTCACGGAATTCATAGTACACTTTTTGTGGGTTGGTTGTTTTAGCATTTGTAAGATGTACGCTTAGAGTTAAGTAAAAGGAATCTCTTCGAGGAAACTTCAAGTTTCATTGAGATCCTGTATGTGTTTGTGTTCGTTTTTTATTTTTTTTAATGACTTGGAAAGGCATTTGGGCACGAGAAATGGTACTATGAATCTTCGGTATCCCTCCTTCCCTCCAGTGAGGAACAATAAAGTGGGGAGGGGGCTTTTTTAAAATAATTCAGCAAGCCTGGAAAACCACTCAATAAAATGGAACCAAATTTAGCGTGGGAAGGTATTTGAATACCAGAAATGTTTCTATGATATTTTGTAAACCCTATTTCCAGAGGAAAAATTGAAGTGGGGAGGGTGCTTTCTTAAAATTTTTCACATAACTCGAGAACTAATAGCGCAAATTGAAACCAATTTGGCATGGGAAGGCATTTGGACACGAGAAATGGCTATATGCTTATTTCAGACTCCATTTTCCTTCAATTGGGGATTTATTCAAGGAAGAGGAGAGCTCCCATACAATTTTTATGCATAATCCAAGAACTTATCTAACAAATGGAATCAAATATGATATGGGAACAATCATGCAATCGAGCAAATGGAACATAATTTGGCATGGAAGTGTATTTGAATGCATGGAATGTTTCTTTGATTATTTGAGGCCTGTAACTGGAGTGAAAAGGGGTTCACTCATACATTTTTTCGAATTTTTCGATTATTAATCGAGAAAATGGAACCAAATTTTCATGGAAGCATATTTATGTTCAGGAAATGTTTCTTTGATGGTTTAAGACGTCCTTCTACTTCTATAAGGGAGATTTAAAGTGGGGAGAGGGTCACTCATTTTTCGAATAACTCGAGAACTTATCGAGAATGGAGCCATACATGGTAGGGGATCGTATTTGTATACAAGACATGTTTTTCTGATGGTTTGAGACCCCTTACAATTTTTATACTAATTGGATAATTAATCGAGAACATGAAACCAAATTTGGCAAGGAAGGGTGAATAAGAGCCAAATGTGGCCTGTGACGTTATTTTGTTACGAAAAATGTTCCTATGATAGTTTAAAACTATCTCTACATTGGAAAGGAACATAAAAAATTCCATGTATTAAAAAAAATTGATGTAATGAGGTATAAACTTATAAGCCAAAAAAAGTCAGAATCATAAAAAGGATTAAAACAATCATGAAAAAAGCAATTTTTATTTAGTTTTCAAAATAGAAAAATAGTTGCTGTTTTATTTTGAAGGAGCAACCAAATTATTTTGGAATTCAATTTAAAATGTTGTACGAATAAACGAAAAATTAAAAAAGGGACCGGTTAAAAAATTACATAACGCAATTTTTGATATTTTCCTAAACCCTCTTCCCACAACATAACTCATTCTTATCAGATGTTCTATCCAAAATCCAAAAAACATTTCACTAATGTTTGGAAGGTGTAGCAAAGCTTACCGGGTCAGCTAGTAAGATATAAATATCTCGATAAGGTAGGTTTGAGTAACGATTTGGATTTGCTCTTCTGATCGGAAAATATATAAGAAAAGTTTTTAAACTACAGGCGTTTTGAAATTCGAATAAATTTTCTGCTTGGGCACATCCTGTTGTCAAAAAAGGTTGGGATCACACTCTCAAAAAATGATAACTTTATTCGGCCATCTTACGATATGTCGCATACGACGGACTTCACGTCGAATCGACACGAAGTTGGCATGACCCTCTCAAAATGCAATGAAACTTTGTGAGAATAAAGATCTTACCTAGTAAAGTAACATAGCATACTTATTTTTCCCAAAAAATTTTCTAGACTAACATTTGAACAAGGCCAAACTTTTTAGGCAAAAATTTTATAAACATTTTCAGCTCGAAAATTACGATTCCCACACAAATGTGGTAAGTGATAGAGTTTTGGAAAAATGATTCAATTTTTAGAAAAAGATATTGGTTTTTTTTTATATCCTACACTGAGAAAAAATCATTTCAAAAACTGATACTCAATTTCCCAGAAAATGCCATCTCAAAATTTGATGATTTTTTTTTCTAAGTCACGTCATAATAAGGCCTATAAGTCGCCCATTCATTGCAACTTGTGCATATTGAAGGGAAAGGAGTTTTTCGAACAAAAGCTTTTTCATCATTTTTTTTTTTAAAATCATGATATATTTATTTTTTTAGTGAAAAAGTTAGTTTTTTATTGATTTTCATTAAAAAAAACTGCTTTGTTGAATTGATTGTACTCATTTAGTAGAAATAAGAGCTTCGATTATAATAATTTATGGTAAAAATCAGTAGAAATCCTTCACTGAAAAAAGCACACTAAGAACTTAAAGTCGATTTAAAAAAAATGGGCATCTCAGAATTCGATGACTTTTATTTGGTGGTGTGGAAAAATGTGGTCTACAACTTTTCTGAACTTCGCAAAATGAGCACTCTTAAGGGAAAAAAGTTTTTCTGACAAAACTTTGTTATGTTTTATTTTATGAAAAAAGAAAAACGAATGTTTCGGGTGCATAATGATAAAACCTAATTAGGACAAGATCATTATTTCATTATAGTAATCCATTGACTCTGGGCGTATTTAAAAATAAAAACTTTCTTGTTTCGCTTCAATCATTTTGCCGCAATGCATATTTCAGTGCACTTTCGGCCATGGCCGTAGGAACGGGGAGGGGGGGGGGGGGGTTGGAGGTTAAACCTCACTCCCCCTCCCCCCATGAGGATCCAAAATAGCAAACGAGAGATTTTACTCTACACTCAAAATTTTTAATTTAAAACGAAGCAAATTATGATAATAGAGTAATGTTAATCAATAGTAACAATCTAGACTAAAAACTAATGCCAAAACCTCAAAACCCCAACCCAAGTCCAAAATTCTGCTACACTTTTCTCACATTTTCATCGAAATTCAGGTCTGACTAATGAATTTCTAATTTAATCAAACCCATTCCGGAGGTTCTGATTCCATAATTTCCATAACCGAAAGTGTATTTTTCGTAAAGTTTTTCGAATTTTGAATTCTGTATTCAGTTCAGGATTGTTGATTTTCAGTTCGAATAATCATAAGAAATTAGAAATAAAAAGCTATATTGAAAGCCTGGTTCAAATTTGGTTTTACATTTCATATCAAATTTGAATCATGTTTTTCGAGATGATATGCATTTTAAATATTTTGATAATTGTTTTCCGAATATGAAAAAAAGAAAAAATTTGCTTTATATTCAAATTAGAAATTCTTGAACATAGTTTTTACACAAAATTTAAAAAATTTATAGCTTCAAAATTGCAATCGAAAATTTAAAAGTAAGATTCAGATATTTGTAAATTCATATTTTAATTCTGATTCACAATGCAGATTATAAAATAAATAATTTAAATAGTGAATTTAGATTAAATCTGAACTTAAGAATTTAAATGATGGATTCAAGAATAACGGCTCTAAAACTTGGATTCAAATTACAGAAAAAGGTTTAGCTTGTAAATGAATTTTTCAATCTACATAAATTGTTGAGCAACGCAAGAGATCATGAGCATAACATTTTGCGGACCAAACGAAAAATGTCGTTTTTTCACTTGCCAACTGAATTCAAGTGTTACACTTTATTGTACAAAATTGAACACAACGTTTGCCGTTACTCCAATTTGTTTAATTTGTGAAACTTAGTTTAGGGGTTTTTGAGATACTAAATACCGAATATCGGTTTTTCTCATCAAAAATTTCTTTGCGGTCCCTGATGTGTTAAGATTGCTTGTCAATTCAATTTCCAGATTTCAATTTTTTATACAAAATTAGTTTGAAAACACAATTCAGTTGAAAATCACAAATAAAAGGTAGAATTTGAGTTTTTTGTTTTATCCTCAAAAACCAAATTCTAAGAAAATCATCTACAGGATTTTCATTATGGAATTGATTCTTTATGAAAAATTTTTACTGTTGAAGAAAAATCTTCACCCTAAATATCTGGAAAAAATTCTTTATTTTTCTAGTGTATTGCTCAACATTATTAACACGTTAAGGACACCAAAATTTGTTATTTTATGTTTCAGAAACCAATTAATAAAATACTGTGTTGTGTTATGTTTTGTAGAATGAGGTTTCGTTATTAGATTCATAACATTTGAATTATGTTAGCATACTAGCGGCAAGCGAAAAAAAAAACGAGATTTCTCGTATTTGGTCCGCAATGTATTGCAGTTTTTTTTTATAGCCAAATTTCATACTAAAATCATTGATTTGGTTCAAGTTTGCATAAAAAAAATTTGATCCGAAAATCTGACGATTTTTATCGCTTACTTTTTTTTTTTAATTTGATTTAAAAATATGAAAATAAATGAATTTGAAAAATAGTTTGGAAGATTGGGCTTGTTTGATTAGAGTATAGAATAAGCTTTTTTTAGAAATAAAATACTCTCCTATTAAAAGCTTATTTCATGCCGAAATTAACTAATCTACCAGACTCCTAAACAAATTCAAAGATTTTATCCATCGATGAAAGCGAATTTAGTTCACCTTTTAGATTTAGGACCAATTTTATGGAGTTAAAATTTAATACGAAAACTTTTAAGTACTGAAAAATGAATAACCACATAGTTACAATCATATTTTTTTTATGTTTTCGTGCATTGTTGGGCAAAAAATAATTGATAAAAATCAGTCACTAAACCCCCCCGCCCCCATGAGTCGGTTCTTCCTACGGCCCTGCTTTAGGCACATATATAATAAGCTCCGATCGGCATTGAAATTTTGCAACCTCTTCTTTGGGTGTGCCGAAAGTTTGGGATCAATCTTTTAGAATATGATATTTTATTTTGTGCATATTTCTGTCTTTGAGGGGCAAGCTTATTCAATAATTGGTAAACTTCACTTGCTATGTTGTGAAAAATATTTTTCAGACCACAAGCTTTCTGCTTAACTTCTCTTTGATGGTTTAAAAAAAAACTAATCATTTTTACGATCAATTGAATCTTCGCTTAAAGCCTTAATTTGCATGCTCTTGAATCCTAAATAGTTTTCCGTCGCAACTCTTCAATCAAATCCAACCACCGGCAGACAAGACGTCAACAAAAATTATCATCCTCTAACTCCACCCGAAAACTTTCTCATTCCGAATTATGAATGCGTGAATTCGGGTGACAACTCTGCACGTACCGATATGTCATTTTACATTCCTCCGAACCCTTGCCTTGACGAGCACTAGAGTGGGGCGACTTTAACTATTTGCTCAACCTTCCTCTGTTCCCATTCTGGTGAACCGCGCTGAATTCATTGGGACTTTCCAAAGTACCTTTAGATACGTGAGGCGAATTTTAATCGAGTTTTCAGCTTAAATCTAGCAGTTGTTGCTTATGTGTTTTGATTAGACCTTCCCGTTTATTTTTATTTGAACTTTTTTTCTTGTTTTACTAAATTTTTTAATTAAATTTTTGTTAGTGTTTGGCGAATTTTTGGTGACATTTTTCTAAAACTTACATGTTTAAAAAACAATTTTTTTTAATTTAAATTTTTTCATGAGAATGTTATAGGAAACATGAAATTTTAAAAACTTTATTGCCAGGAAAGTCTGACGAGAAAAATTATTCATAATTTTTTTCAAATGAACATCTTTCTGGAAACGTGTATTCTTTGCTCAGATCGAAACTGGGAGTCGAGCCGATCTAGCGTCAGGTAGCATACCGGGAATACGATAAACATATGTGGATGTTCGAAAATTAAATTTTCAGTAATCTTATCAGCCGCTTTGGAAGCATTGCTCTTTTGATTGATGGTGTATTCGGCAACGGAAGTGCCGCGCGGTTTCAGGTTTAGATGGTGTGAAAAGTCTTTTGAACTCAATTAATTGGCGAATAAATTTGAAATAGATTTTCAAGGTGGACGACTTGTTCTAGTTGTAACTAAAACCGAGAATAATGAGTTTAATCTCATTTAAGTACAGGCTAAGTTATCGTATTGATAACTATAAAAAGATCATAACCACAAGATTGCAAAGAAAAAATTAAAATATTGACAGGAAATATCATAATTAACAACGAGAAATGAGATATCATAATAAGAATTTCATATCAAAACTCAGATTCAGATATAAGATTTCAAATTCAGATTTCGGATTTCAGATTCAAATTTAAGATTTCAGATTCAGATTTCAAATTCAGATTTGAAAATCGAATTTCAGATTCACTATTCAGATTCAGATTTCAGATTCAGATTTTAGATTCAGATTTCAGATTCAGATTTCAGATTCAGATTTCAGATTCAGATTTCAGATTCAGATTTCAGATTCAGATTTCAGATTCAGATTTCAGATTCAGATTTCAGATTCAGATTTCAGATTCAGATTTCAGATTCAGATTTCAGATTTAGATTTCAGTTTCAGATTTCAGATTCAGATTTCAGATTCAGATTTCAGATTCAGATTTCAGATTCAGATTTCAGATTCAGATTTCAGATTCAGATTTCAGATTCAGATTTCAGATTCAGATTTCAGATTCAGATTTCAGATTCAGATTTCAGATTCAGATTTCAGATTCAGATTTCAGATTCAGATTTCAGATTCAGATTTCAGATTCAGATTTCAGATTCAGATTTCAGATTCAGATTTCAGATTCAGATTTCAGATTCAGATTTCAGATTCAGATTTCAGATTCAGATTTCAGATTCAGATTTCAGATTCTTAAGATAAGTTAACCACCGTTAATTAATTTTGTAAATTTATTTTTCGGCATATCGGTGAAAAGTAGTTATGAAATTGATAAAGATGGATAGAGAAGTGAGAAGAAAATAACTACTTTTCACCGATATGCCGAAAAATAAATTTACAAGATTTCAGATTCAGATTTCAGATTCAGATTTCAGATTCAGATTTCAGATTCAGATTTCAGATTCAGATTTCAGATTCAGATTTCAGATTCAGATTTCAGATTCAGATTTCAGATTCAGATTTCAGATTCAGATTTCAGATTCAGATTTCAGATTCAGATTTCAGATTCAGATTTCAGATTCAGATTTCAGATTCAGTTTTCAGATTCAGATTTCAGATTCAGATTTTAGATTCAGATTTCAGATTCAGATTTCAGATTCAGATTTCAGATTCAGATTTCAGATTCAGATTTCAGATTCAGATTTCAGATTCAGATTTCAGATTCAGATTTCAGATTCAGATTTCAGATTCAGATTTCAGATTCAGATTTCAGATTCAGATTTCAGATTCAGATTTCAGATTCAGATTTCAGATTCAGATTTCAGATTCAGATTTCAGATTCAGATTTCAGATTCAGATTTCAGATTCAGATTTCAGATTCAGATTTCAGATTCAGATTTCAGATTCAGATTTCAGATTCAGATTTCAGATTCAGATTTCAGATTCAGATTTCAGATTCAGATTTCATATTTCAGATTCAGATTTCAGATTCAGATTTCAGATTCAGATTTCAGATTCAGATTTCAGATTCAGATTTCAGATTCAGATTTCATATTTCAGATTCAGATTTCAGATTCAGATTTCAGATTCAGATTTCAGATTCAGATTTCAGATTTCAGATTTCAGATTCAGATTCAGATTCAGATTTCAGATTCAGATTTCAGATTCAGATTTCAGATTCAGATTTCAGATTCAGATTTCAGATTCAGATTTCAGATTTCAGATTTCAGATTTCAGATTCAGATTTCAGATTCAGATTTCAGATTCAGATTTCAGATTCAGATTTCAGATTCAGATTTCAGATTCAGATTTCAGATTCAGATTTCAGATTCAGATTTCAGATTTCAGATTCAGATTTCAGATTCAGATTTCAGATTCAGATTCAGATTTCAGATTCAGATTTCAGATTCAGATTTCAGATTCAGATTTCAGATTCAGATTTCAGATTCAGATTTCAGATTCAGATTTCAGATTCAGATTTCAGATTCAGATTTCAGATTCAGATTTCAGATTCAGATTTCAGATTCAGATTTCAGATTCAGATTTCAGATTCAGATTTCAGATTCAGATTTTGTTCGGGCTCGGCCGATGGGGGGTTCGGATTTCGGGGTATTTCTTCCCGTCTCTCGTCGACGGCATCCACCAGCAGCAGGAAGGTACGGTGAGTCGCCTATTCTTTCACACAACAGCTGATCACCCGCTCGGGGGGAAATTTAGTTTATACTATGCGGGCTCTTTTTGCGAAATAGCACCACACACTATGCACACGATAGTTGATGCCACCAAATTTAACTCGATTTCGGATTCAGATTATGAAAGTCACTTTATTGGACTTAACTAGTTTATTAGGAACGAAGTGAAAATCCGTGCGATTCGTTTTACGTTACTTTCTATTCTACTTTCTAAAATGGCTTACAAACTATTGTGCGAACTCTCTCCGCGATGTTCGCTATGTTGCGAGAGAGAGTTGATCTTATGCTAAGGTACGATCACAAATAATGGTGTTTACGAGCAAATGCATTAAAGTGTCAAGTGAACATAGATTAAGACACATATTTAAACAACAAGAACATTATTCATGACCGGTGTAGTACCGATCATTCCGGCCACCTTGAAACTACAGTTTCAACACTCCCTGCTCCCGAGGATTTTCTGCATGCTTCTTCGACTGGATTCAAGGACACAGCTGGTTTGTCGCATATCGAGGAACCTTCTTCGTCGCAGCGTCGGAACTGGTTCAGAATCTGTGGACGACAAAAGAGACCCGGTAGAACGAACGGCGTAGGGTAAGATTATAGGAACGCTAATCACCTATTAGCGCCCCTTTGGCGCGTTGAGCAACGTTCGGCGTGCTCTACCGATCTTTGGAGACTCTGATGTCGCTGTAGATAGATTTGGTCGTTATAGGAGGTGGACGATGAGATTCTGCGACGATGTACGACAACGGGAGATCTAGAATCGAAAAAGACCCGGTAGACCGAACGGTTTGGATTAAATTAATAGGAACGCTAATCACCTGTTAGCGCTCCTTTAGCGCGTTGAGCAACGTTCGGCGTGCTCTACCGGTCTTAGAAGATTCGGCTTCTGACGTGGCTTGGTGCATGGCGATGAATGTTCGGAGACGATATAGAGATAGTGTAGGGAAGGATCTGCAATCGACAAAGAACCGGTAGATCGAACGAGAAAATGTGACAGTTTGGAACGCTAATCACCTATTAGCGCTCGACATGCGCAGTGAGTCACATTCGGTGTGCTCTGCCGGTCTTTGTAGAAGGATCTTGATGATGGCGAGGTACAAAGGGACGTCTAAGGAACTGTAAGCAACAAAGACCCGGTAGATCGAACGGTTGGAGTTAAGTTATAGGAACGCTAATCACCTTTTAGCGCTCTATAAGCGCGTTGAGCACGTTCGGCGTGCTCTACCGGTCTTTGTAGCTTGAACTGCTCGTCTTTGGTTATCGTGTAGACGTCTTGACTGTTGGTGATGCGAAAGATGGCAATCCAGTTCACCGCTCTGACAATTATCTCGCTTGGCTGGCTCCAGTTGAGAAACCGGAACGACTCCATCTTGACCTGGATGAAGTCTTTTATTGGGACCTAGTGGCCGCAAGGTGGCGCAACTGAGCCAGTTTTCCAACGACGACGGTTGCCGCGTAGGGTCGTAGCAACACTGAGCAGTACTGAGGCTTATCGGGTGCTCGTCTGTACCAATCTGGATATCCGTTACATGTTTAGCAGCAACAGTTCTCCAACGATGCGGTGGTGGCTTTGACCGATGGGGTATCCGGGACGATTCCGATGGCAGAACAGGTGCGTATAACTTAAGACAGGTAACAGAGGACTGCTTGGCTAAATGGACAGCGTAGCCGGAGGATCCACAGACAGCGTCTTCTCCTTCGTCGATGACCTTGGTGGCGCTTAGAGGAGTATTCGACAGCAGGCTGTGTTGAGCGACGGGACCGACGAGCAGCGTATCGTTGAGCGCGTACCCTGAATTGGGCTCACAGGATGCGTTGAATACCACGCTTTCGTTGGTGGTTTTGCTGGCTTCCTCGAGCACCGGGTGATGTGGCAGATAGCAGTGTGGTTCGTCCTCAACAGGATCGCTGTTGTGCATATTTCTGAGTTGGGTGATACTTTGAGGAGTTCTATGGTGTCCATTTCTGGTGGAGTTTTGTTGTGTGGTCTTCGTGTTGGAATCTTTAAGGGTGGTTTTAGGATTTTTGGGCCGGGAATGGCGGGCGAAGCATCCTTCTTTGTGGATTTGAGTGGTGGAGGGTTCAACTTCCATTCTCAGATTCCCATCGGTGGTTTCCATTGGCCGGAACTCCCCAGGGATCGTTTCTCGGGTTGGATCAACGGTGGAGAGGAAGCACGCTCGCGGTGCGGTGGTGGAGCTGGAATCAACTTTGCCAGAAACTGTCCAGCCGAAGAGGGTGTCCACCAAAAACGGAGAATTATTACCAAGAGAGTGGCGTACGCCCGTGTGGAACTCATGGTAACATTCTCCACCGATGATCATGTCGATTGTTGCTGGAACGTTATACTGAGGATCCGCCAATGGAACCTCTGGTATTCTCCAGGCAGTTGTATCAATCGGGGATGTGGGGAGATATGATGTTGGCTTCTTCATGACGAGGAAATCGAGTGTGGTGGAGAAGTCGCTGTTCCTGGATACGATTTTGGCAGCTAACTTGTTCCTGATGCGCTTGACTGACTCTCCAATTCCGGCAACTGCGATGTCCACGGGTGTTTGTCGGGTGGCGAGCTCGTTCGCCAGCTTCCTGGTGATAAAGTTGGACATTGCTGCGGAATCTAAAAGAGCTCGTGCTGGAATCTTTCTGCCGTATCGGTCGACAACTAACAGCGCAACTGTCTCCAATAGAACCGTCGAATTTGAATGCACGGATAGATTCACTGTTGGTGGGATAAGCGATCTATCGGGGCCTGGATTCGCTTGTGTGGCTTGTGGTCTCTCGGGTAAGAACTCATTCGGTGGTGCTGCTGGGTCGTGCAGCATCGTATGGTGCTTCGCTTGGCAAATCCTGCATAGAAACTTGGATTTGCAGGATCTTGCCTGGTGGTTTGCGCGAAAGCAATTCCAGCAAAGGCTATGCTGTGTCACAAGCTCTCGCCGTTGGGAGCTTGACAGGTTCGAAAATGCTGGACATTGGTGAAGCGGATGTGTTCTCAAACAACAGTGGCATGACAAAGTGCTAGATTGAGTTTGGGATGTGACAGTGTTCACAACAGATCGGATGGAAGCTGGTTTCTTCGGGATTTGTCCGGCCACCTTGGAAACGGTGGGCACTGAGGAACGATGTTGGAGATCGCTGTCCACGGATTTCAACATCCGGACCTGGTGGATGAGAAACTCGATGAGCTCGTCGTATTTCACCTCATCCTTCTGTCGAGTATCTTGCTCCCATGCACGAATCGTCGCTGAGTCCAACTTGTTCGTTAAGATGAAGATAAGTGGAGTGTCCCAATGCTCGATCGGTTCCCCTAGTTTTCCCAGAGCCTTAACGTGTCGCTGGAAATCATCAACCAGTGTGTTGAGGTCTTGTGCGGACTCATGCTGTATCGGTGGAAGGTTATACAGGCCTCGGAACAGCTCCTTTCTGAGAAATCGCTTGTTATCGTAACGCTTCTTAAGCGCGTCCCACGTCGACGAATAATTATCGGCTTGGATATCCACCGACTCGAATGGTTTCTTGGCTTCTCCTTCGAGGGACTGTAACAGGTACTGCAGCTTGTTGACGATCGGTATATCCTCGTTGCAGTGAATCATCGAGAGAAAGTTGTCACGAAACGAGATCCAGCGCGATTCATCTCCACTAAATTTCGGAAGATCGATTTTCGGCAGCCGATGATGAAAGCTGGAAGACATGCTATGAGAAGCCGATGCGTGGATGATCGTCGAACTCAACGGATGCTCCCTACTCTCCAGTTTAGACAGCAAAAAACCCTTCGCCCTGCAGAATCGATCCTCAAAATCAGCACGGAATTCCAGGTGTGTTTCAAACCGTTCTTCGCTATCGCCCATTTCGATGTCGTTCTGCACGTTCAGGAACAACTCGTTGCACTTGTTGAGCGCCTCCAAACGTACCGCAACCTGGCAACAATCTCGTTCATAGGTGAAATCCGCTACAAACTTCTCCACCACATCTCGTTCGGCACACGCTCGTCGTCTCGTCAGAAGGTCCGCTGCTAACTTTTTTTCCGCCTTGCTAGCCATCACTCAACACCACTCAAATCACACTTGTTGACACCAAAAACGATCGTAAACACTACCAACGATTGACTTTCGGATGATTTTTCTAAATAAATATTTCCAATTTATTTTAATTTCGTATGAGTTGATATCCTTTTGAACGGTACTGTAGTCAGCAACTTGTATTTATGCCACCCAATAATGTTACAATCGCCACAAATTAACAGCTAAACCAATCTGTTTTTTTTTTTTCAAAAATGCAATTTTTGAAGTGTTGCTATACTTTTGCACGATACTGTAGTCTAGCAACTTAGCCTCAATGCGTCTCAGCAATGTTTCAGTGTCTCAGTGATCACTGGAAGTAAATTTTAAATTCGATCAAAACTTCCAATTTTCCAATTGTCGATATAATTTTGAACGACACTGTAGAGTGCACCGCCCTAAACGCACTTGCACTTCCGCTTTGAACCGACTTTTGACCACAAAATGCAATTTCGTTAAAAAAGTTATCTGATTTTTCCTTGTTGCAAAACTTTTGCGCTGTACTGTGTTTCAAAATACTTGTACAACAGTGTAATAATTTTTCGTTTGTTTTGATTCTACTATTGGTATCAAATAAGATTAAAATTGCCGGGTCGTTTTCGAGTGAAATTTGTGTTATTTCTGTATTTATCAGTTCGGATAGCAGCCAGAATAATGTATCAACGGTGAGTATATCACAATCGGCCTACCTTGATGTGGATTTTTGTTACAAACCACAGGTGAAATGGCGCTTTTGAAGATGGCGAATTCCTAGTTCCTCTGCCGGTCCTGATGTGTTTCTGTCCTCGAATCCGGCTGCGAAGGACCAAATGTTCGGGCTCGGCCGATGGGGGGTTCGGATTTCGGGGTATTTCTTCCCGTCTCTCGTCGACGGCATCCACCAGCAGCAGGAAGGTACGGTGAGTCGCCTATTCTTTCACACAACAGCTGATCACCCGCTCGGGGGGAAATTTAGTTTATACTATGCGGGCTCTTTTTGCGAAATAGCACCACACACTATGCACACGATAGTTGATGCCACCAAATTTAACTCGATTTCGGATTCAGATTATGAAAGTCACTTTATTGGACTTAACTAGTTTATTAGGAACGAAGTGAAAATCCGTGCGATTCGTTTTACGTTACTTTCTATTCTACTTTCTAAAATGGCTTACAAACTATTGTGCGAACTCTCTCCGCGATGTTCGCTATGTTGCGAGAGAGAGTTGATCTTATGCTAAGGTACGATCACAAATAATGGTGTTTACGAGCAAATGCATTAAAGTGTCAAGTGAACATAGATTAAGACACATATTTAAACAACAAGAACATTATTCATGACCGGTGTAGTACCGATCAGATTTCAAATTCAGATTTCAGATTCAGATTTCAGATTCAGATTTCAGATTCAGATTTCAGATTCAGATTTCAGATTCAGATTTCAGATTCAAATTTCAGATTCAGATTTCAGATTCAGATTTCAGATTCAGATTTCAGATTCAGATTTCAGATTCAGATTTCAGATTCAGATTTCAGATTCAGATTTCAGATTCAGATTCCAGATTCAGTTTTCAGATTCAGATTTCAGATTCAGATTTCAAATTCAGATTTCAGATTCAGATTTCAGATTCAGATTTCAGATTCAGATTTCAGATTCAGATTTCAGATTCAGATTTCAGATTCAGATTTCAGATTCAGATTTCAGATTCAGATTTCAGATTCAGATTTCAGATTCAGATTTCAGATTCAGATTTCAGATTCAGATTTCAGATTCAGATTTCAGATTCAGATTTCAGATTCAGATTTCAGATTCAGATTTCAGATTCAGATTTCAGATTCAGATTTCAGATTCAGATTTCAGATTCAGATTTCAGATTCAGATTTCAGATTCAGATTTCAGATTCAGATTTCAGATTCAGATTCAGATTTCAGATTCAGATTTCAGATTCAGATTTCAGATTCAGATTTCAGATTCAGATTTCAGATTCAGATTTCAGATTCAGATTTCAGATTCAGATTTCAGATTCAGATTCAGATTTCAGATTCAGATTTCAGATTCAGATTTCAGATTCAGATTCAGATTCAGATTTCAGATTCAGATTTCAGATTCAGATTTCAGATTTAGATTTGAGATTTTAGATTCAGATTTCTGATTCAGATTTCAGATTCAGATTTCAGATTCAGATTTCAGATTCAGATTTCAGATTCAGATTTCAGAATCAGATTTCTGATTCAGATTCAGATTTCAGATTCAGATTTCAGATTCAGATTTCAGATTCAGATTCAGATTTCAGATTCAGATTTCAGATTCAGATTTCAGATTCAGATTTCAGATTCAGATTTCAGATTCAGATTTCAGATTCAGATTTCAGATTCAGATTTCAGATTCAGTTTTCAGATTCAGATTTCAGATTCAGATTTTAGATTCAGATTTCAGATTCAGGTTTCAGATTCAGATTTCAGATTCAGATTTCAGATTCAGATTTCAGATTCAGATTTCAGATTTCAGATTTCAGATTTCAGATTCAGATTTCAGATTCAGATTTCAGATTCAGATTTCAGATTCAGATTTCAGATTCAGATTTCAGATTCAGATTTCAGATTCAGATTTCAGATTCAGATTTCAGATTCAGATTTCAGATTCAGATTTCAGATTCAGATTTCAGATTCAGATTTCAGATTCAGATTTCAGATTCAGATTTCAGATTCAGATTTCAGATTCAGATTTCAGATTCAGATTTCAGATTCAGATTTCAGATTCAGATTTCAGATTCAGATTTCAGATTCAGATTTCAGATTCAGATTTCAGATTCAGATTTCAGATTCAGATTTCAGATTCAGATTTCAGATTCAGATTTCAGATTCAGATTTCAGATTCAGATTTCAGATTCAGATTTCAGATTCAGATTTCAGATTCAGATTTCAGATTCAGATTTCAGATTCAGATTTCAGATTCAGATTTCAGATTCAGATTTCAGATTCAGATTTCAGATTCAGATTTCAGATTCAGATTTCAGATTCAGATTTCAGATTCAGATTTCAGATTCAGATTTCAGATTCAGATTTCAGATTCAGATTTCAGATTCAGATTCAGATTTCAGATTCAGATTTCAGATTCAGATTTCAGATTCAGATTTCAGATTCAGATTTCATATTTCAGATTCAGATTCAGATTTCAGATTCAGATTTCAGATTCAGATTTCATATTTCAGATTCAGATTTCAGATTCAGATTTCAGATTCAGATTTCAGATTCAGATTTCAGATTTCAGATTTCAGATTCAGATTCAGATTTCTGATTCAAATTTCAGATTCAGATTTCAGATTCAGATTTCAGATTCAGATTTCAGATTCAGATTTCAGATTCAGATTTCAGATTCAGATTTCAGATTCAGATTTCAGATTCAGATTTCAGATTCAGATTTCAGATTCAGATTTCAGATTCAGATTTCAGATTCAGATTTCAGATTCAGATTTCAGATTCAGATTTCAGATTCAGATTTCAGATTCAGATTTCAGATTCAGATTTCAGATTCAGATTTCAGATTTCAGATTCAGATTCAGATTTCAGATTCAGATTTCAGATTCAGATTTCAGATTCAGATTTCAAATTCAGATTTCAGATTCAGATTTCAGATTCAGATTTCAGATTCAGATTTCAGATTCAGATTTCAGATTCAGATTTCAGATTCAGATTTCAGATTAAGATTTCAGATTCAAATTTCAGATTCAGATTTCAGATTCAGATTTAAGATTCAGATTTCAGATTCAGATTTCAGATTCAGATTTCAGATTCAGATTTCAGATTCAGATTTCAGATTCAGATTTCAGATTCAGATTTCAGATTCAGATTTCAGATTCAGATTTCAGATTCAGATTTCAGATTCAGATTTCAGATTCAGATTTCAGATTCAGATTTCAGATTCAGATTTCAGATTCAGATTTCAGATTCAGATTTCAGATTCAGATTTCAGATTCAGATTTCAGATTCAGATTTCAGATTTCAGATTCAGATTTCAGATTCAGATTCAGATTTTAGATTCAGATTTCAGATTCAGATTTCAGATTCAGATTTCAGATTTCAGATTCAGATTTCAGATTCAGATTTCAGATTCAGATTTCAGATTCAGATTTCAGATTCAGATTTCAGATTCAGATTTCAGATTCAGATTCAGATTTCAGATTTCAGATTCAGATTTCAGATTCAGATTCAGATTTCAGATTCAGATTTCAGATTCAGATTTCAGATTTAGATTTGAGATTTTAGATTCAGATTTCAGATTCAGATTTCAGATTCAGATTTCAGATTCAGATTTCAGATTCAGATTTCAGATTCAGATTTCAGATTCAGATTTCAGATTCAGATTTCAGATTCAGATTTCAGATTTCAGAATCAGATTTCTGATTCAGATTCAGATTTCAGATTCAGATTTCAGATTCAGATTTCAGATTCAGATTTCAGATTCAGATTTCAGATTCAGATTTCAGATTCAGATTTCAGATTCAGATTTCAGATTCAGATTTCAGATTCAGATTTCAGATTCAGATTTCAGATTCAGATTTCAGATTCAGATTTCAGATTCAGATTTCAGATTCAGATTTCAGATTCAGATTTCAGATTCAGATTTCAGATTCAGATTTCAGATTCAGATTTCAGATTCAGATTCCAGATTCAGATTTCAGATTCAGATTTCAGATTCAGATTTCAGATTCAGATTTCAGATTCAGATTTCAGATTCAGATTTCAGATTCAGATTTCAGATTCAGATTTCAGATTCAGATTTCAGATTCAGATTTCAGATTCAGATTTCAGATTCAGATTTCAGATTCAGATTTCAGATTCAGATTTCAGATTCAGATTTCAGATTCAGATTTCAGATTCAGATTTCAGATTCAGATTTCAGATTCAGATTTCAGATTCAGATTTCAGATTCAGATTTCAGATTCAGATTTCAGATTCAGATTTCAGATTCAGATTTCAGATTCAGATTTCAGATTCAGATTTAAGATTCAGATTTCAGATTCAGATTTCAGATTCAGATTTCAGATTCAGATTTCAGATTCAGATTTCAGATTCAGATTTCAGATTCAGATTTCAGATTCAGATTTCAGATTCAGATTTCAGATTCAGATTTCAGATTCAGATTTCAGATTTCAGAATCAGATTTCTGATTCAGATTCAGATTTCAGATTCAGATTTCAGATTCAGATTTCAGATTCAGATTTCAGATTCAGATTTCAGATTCAGATTTCAGATTCAGATTTCAGATTCAGATTTCAGATTCAGATTTCAGATTCAGATTTCAGATTCAGATTTCAGATTCAGATTTCAGATTCAGATTTCAGATTCAGATTTCAGATTCAGATTTCAGATTCAGATTTCAGATTCAGATTTCAGATTCAGATTTCAGATTCAGATTTCAGATTCAGATTTCAGATTCAGATTTCAGATTCAGATTTCAGATTCAGATTTCAGATTCAGATTTCAGATTCAGATTTCAGATTCAGATTTCAGATTCAGATTTCAGATTCAGATTTCAGATTCAGATTTCAGATTCAGATTTCAGATTCAGATTTCAGATTCAGATTTCAGATTCAGATTTCAGATTCAGATTTCAGATTCAGATTTCAGATTTGGATTTCAGATTCAGATTTCAGATTCAGATTTCAGATTCAGATTTCAGATTCAGATTTCAGATTCAGATTTCAGATTCAGATTTCAGATTCAGATTTCAGATTCAGATTTCAGATTCAGATTTCAGATTCAGATTTCAGATTCAGATTTCAGATTCAGATTTCAGATTCAGATTTCAGATTCAGATTTCAGATTCAGATTTCAGATTCAGATTTCAGATTCAGATTTCAGATTCAGATTTCAGATTCAGATTTCAGATTCAGATTTCAGATTCAGATTTCAGATTCAGATTTCAGATTCAGATTTCAGATTCAGATTTCAGATTCAGATTTCAGATTCAGATTTCAGATTCAGATTTCAGATTCAGATTTCAGATTCAGATTTCAGATTCAGATTTCAGATTCAGATTTCAGATTCAGATTTCAGATTCAGATTTCAGATTCAGATTTCAGATTCAGATTTCAGATTCAGATTTCAGATTCAGATTTCAGATTCAGATTTCAGATTCAGATTTCAGATTCAGATTTCAGATTCAGATTTCAGATTCAGATTTCAGATTCAGATTTCAGATTCAGATTTCAGATTCAGATTTCAGATTCAGATTTCAGATTCAGATTTCAGATTCAGATTTCAGATTCAGATTTCAGATTCAGATTTCAGATTCAGATTTCAGATTCAGATTTCAGATTCAGATTTCAGATTCAGATTTTAGATTCAGATTTCAGATTCAGATTTCAGATTCAGATTTCAGATTCAGATTTCAGATTCAGATTTCAGATTTCAGATTCAGATTTCAGATTCAGATTTCAGATTCAGATTTCAGATTCAGATTTCAGATTCAGATTTCAGATTCAGATTTCAGATTCAGATTTCAGATTCAGATTTCAGATTCAGATTTCAGATTCAGATTTCAGATTCAGATTTCAGATTCAGATTTCAGATTCAGATTTCAGATTCAGATTTCAGATTCAGATTTCAGATTCAGATTTCAGATTCAGATTTCAGATTCAGATTTCAGATTCAGATTTCAGATTCAGATTTCAGATTCAGATTTCAGATTCAGATTTCAGATTCAGATTTCAGATTCAGATTTCAGATTCAGATTTCAGATTCAGATTTCAGATTCAGATTTCAGATTCAGATTTCAGATTCAGATTTCAGATTCAGATTTCAGATTCAGATTTCAGATTCAGATTTCAGATTCAGATTTCAGATTCAGATTTCAGATTCAGATTTCAGATTCAGATTTCAAATTCAGATTTCAGATTCAGATTTCAGATTCAGACTTCAGATTCAGATTTCAGATTCAGATTTCAGATTCAGATTTCAGATTCAGATTTCCGATTCAGATTTCAGATTCAGATTTCAGATTCAGATTTCAGATTCAGATTTCAGATTCAGATTTCAGATTCAGATTTCAGATTCAGATTTCAGATTCAGATTTCAGATTCAGATTTCAGATTCAGATTTCAGATTCAGATTTCAGATTCAGATTTCAGATTCAGATTTCAGATTCAGTTTTCAGATTCAGATTTCAGATTCAGATTTCAGATTCAGATTTCAGATTCAGATTTCAGATTCAGATTTCAGATTCAGATTTCAGATTCAGATTTCAGATTCAGATTTCAGATTCAGATTTCAGATTCAGATTCAGATTTGAGATTCAGATTTCAGATTCAGATTTCAGATTCAGATTTCAGATTCAGATTTCAGATTCAGATTTCAGATTCAGATTTCAGATTCAGATTTCAGATTCAGATTTCAGATTCAGATTTCAGATTCAGATTTCAGATTCAGATTTCAGATTCAGATTTCAGATTCAGATTTCAGATTCAGATTTCAGATTCAGATTTCAGATTCAGATTTCAGATTCAGATTTCAGATTCAGATTTCAGATTCAGATTCAGATTTCAGATTCAGATTTCAGATTCAGATTTCAAAATCAGATTTCAGATTCAGATTTCAGATTCAGATTTCAGATTCAAATTTCAGATTCAGATTTCAGATTCAGATTTCAGATTCAGATTTCAGATTCAGATTTCAGATTCAGATTTCAGATTCAGATTTCAGATCCAGATTTCATATTCAGATTTCAGATTCAGATTTCAGATTTCAGATTTCAGATTCAGATTTCAGATTCAGATTTCAGATTCAGATTTCAGATTCCAGATTCAGATTCAGATTTCAGATTCAGATTTAAGATTCAGATTTCAGATTCAGATTTCGGGTTTTGTTTTGTGTAAACGATTTCAATCACAAGCTTTGAAGGCTTTTAACGGTCGCCATGTATTGATTTTTTTTCATTCTCGTATTCTGAATTGCCGTAAAATGTCTTAATGTGACATTCTACATGAATTTTTTTAAAAACTCATATATTTTCTGACTGCTCATCTCTTCATAAGTGATTAATTGCTTTTCGATTTGCAGGGTCCAGTCTCAGCGGGGGAAACTTTCTCGTTGAATAATTCATTTTTGCCATTATTACATTAATAGCATCCTGGGAAGGTTCCCCAGTGCGTACACTGTTTTATCAATCACTTCCGATTGATTGCATCGGTCGGACGATAATGGAGCTTATCTCGATGTTCTCTGTTCCCCATCTGTCATTACAGGTGCCTGGGAAATTCCACGACGATGTCCGGGTTTCATTTTCGTCCTGATACCTATACTATATCAGTTACGACGAATGAAGCGAAATGTCAAAGTTGCCAAGGTTATGTTGAACTTTTCCCTCGATCGGTTGTGGTTCTGCATTCAATTTATTTTTCCCTGGGCTTAAGCTCACAGTCCGTTATGAATACTCATCGTGGGGTTTTTTTGTTGTTCCGGTTTTTTTTAACTTCCATTTGCTATCCAAACAGTACAGCGATATTTTTGCGCCAGTGGTTTCGAGACCCAGCCTTTTCTCATTTGGTATCTACATTGGTTTGTTGGGAATATGGTACTGGTTTTACTATTTTTAAAGGATCTCAATTGAAACACCCCTCAGTTTTTGCGGGATCATAATCAAATTGAATTCTCGTGGCTATTTCTGGTAGAGTGGTTGGTGAACTGATGTACACATGAAAATATTTTAAAGTGCTATTTATGTTACAAGAAGGATGTTTCCCTTCATATTGCGGTAAATTTCAATCCTTATTTTTTTATGTATTTCTGATCAACAGAGTGTATAAGACCGGGACAAATATAAAATTCTTCTTTTGTCATTCCCCCCCTTTCGATGCCTCCGAAAATTCCGAAGGGGGAAATAAATAAAGTTGAAGGTATTTTATGGAAAAATTGGATAAATTTTTCGAAAATTCAAACAGTTTAAAGCGTGAAATTAAAATTACAGAAAATGGGGATAGTATCAATTTATGTATTCAACTTTTTTTTTTAGCTTTCGACCTTAAGTAAATTATTGAACTATCTTTTCAGTTTTGTACAATGTCAATTGCAAGTTGTTTCATGCAAGTTTGTTGCATGCATGCTGTTATCCAATTTGTTTTAATTTATTGAAAATTTTGATTACTTGCCCCCTTGTGATGTTTCAGCTCCAAGTGAAAAAAGAAGGATTTGAAATTTGTTCCGGCCTTATTTAATATATTAATATATTTGGTTTTATTTTTGTTTTTTTTGTAGTCCATTTTATGTGTTGTTTTTTTTTTGAACGCTTTATTTAACGAGGGATTAAACTGTCGTTTTCACCCTCAAGAAAAGTGGTAATTTGTGTGTTGTTTATGAGTTTTCACCAAAGCAGTGATTCAAGTTTGTGATCCAAGTATTTTTTTTTTAAATTTAATGACTATTGATCTTTGATTCAGAAAATCAAGTTGGATTACACTTCAAGAGTGTGAGTGGCAATATCTAAATTGATAATTTATTTTATCGATTCTCGAGCTCCTCGCGTTCAAAAGCCTACTGATAATAGGGTAACGGAGTGATTTTTGATCAAGGATTATTTGGACCACCTTGCTCATAACTCTCTTATACAGATGTCAAACATGAATAATTTAAAGGAATACAGCGACCGTATCAAGCGGAGTACCACAATGTGTTTGGCTTGTTAAAATGTGAATGCTTGAAAATCACCGAAATTTTCTTCTACAATTTAGTTTAAATTGTTTAATGGAAGTAAACTTAACCAAGCATAAGTTTACTTTCTTTTTGGACGAAGCAATTGACATAAAAAGGGTGCGAAATAAGAATAGTACCACTTGTGCTTTTCACAAAAATCCAGATTATTCCTAAAAATTTACAATGTAAAAGTTAATATTAATAATATTAATAATATAAATGCATTTTTTGGTATTATATAGTATTCCAAAGGTTTTGTTATTGAATCGAAAGTTGAGATGAGCAGGAATTTTGGCGTAGGTATATTCTTGTGATTGTTATTTTTTTCAAAACCGGAAAAGCTTTCTGCAGCGTGAACTCCAATAAAACGGTGTTAGAAAACTACCTCAAAATGATGAATATTAGCCTTAATAAACCCGAAAAATCAATATCGAGATTTAATTTGGTTTTGACTGAAAGATAGTGCTGCCATCTACGACTTGAAAGTAGAAAAAGTGTGGTTTACTGAAAAAATCAAAGTTTTTTTTAATTCCAACCTGTATTTTATGATTAAAAATGAACCAAGAATGTTTGTTTCATCATTGCAGGCCATATTTATGATGAAAAATAGCAGATTTTTAAAGCGTTTTAGCTCAATTTGCAAATTCCTTAGTACTTGAGGAGCACTCCTTAAAAACTCCTGTAAAACCTTTGAAATGCTGCAAATTGTCTAAAAATGCAGGGATCTATTGAAATAGTTGTTACAAAAATTATTAATTACATTAACACAGTGATTTTAAGAAATTATCTTGATTTTCGTAGAAAAACATAAGTAGTACTTTTCAGAGTGGCCAGCGAACCGGGAAAAAACTTGGAATCTCGACTCAAAACCGGGCAACATTCTGTATAAATAGTTTTTTTTTCATACATAAATCTATTGAATTAAAAAGTTCATTCATTCCAACACAATTTTTTTCCCAGAAGCTTTACATTTCGGAGTATACTTTACAATATGGAAAAAAATCAAGGTTTTTTTTTTTTCAAAAATCGGAATTTCTTTGCTCAGCAGCGCTGTTTTTCAGTGTTTCAGCTGCAAAATATTTTATACGTATATGAAAATAACGGAACGTAGCAGACAAATTTCTGATGAATCTGATGAATGGATAAAGAAATTTGTTTAAGAAATCAAAATTTTTGGTAACATTGCATTCATATGTCGATAGTTTTTTTTTGCCCTGAACTCTTATTTCGAAACATGAGATTGATGCTTTACATCAGTGGTTTTCAAAGTGGTCCCTATCGCCCCCTTAGGGGCGTTGAGAGCTTCCAGGGGGCAGTGACCTCAATTTACAAATTTGGGGGGCGTTAAAAGGGCTCAGGGGGCGTTGAGGTCTTAATTCACATTTTCACAAATTACGACACAACGTACATTAGAAATAATAACAAGTAAATTCGATGCAAAACAATGAAATTACGTTACAGAACTAAACATCAGGTTCAAGATTCAAATAATTTTTTCTCTAAAAATGTATCTAAATGATTTTTTCATAAATTATCCCAGATTTTGTATAAGCTCTATATGTTGGTCTTGTTTTGTAAGATTATTTAGGTTTATACTTAAAAAGATTAAATTTAAATTGCAATGCTTGATAATCTTTAATATGTATTATCTCAAAATATCCGCAAAAAAAAATAGTAGGCGGTGACAGGTTGACATCGCACGCGTTTTGTTTTTCGCTTCGCTGATAAATCCAATAATTTTCGTTATTTAATTGAGTGAATCTTCATAAACTGAATCTAAGTGGTATCAACGTGTGGCTGGGTTTTCACAGCAGAGACGGCTACCAAATAAGTGCTCCAAACTTGAGGAAAGTGTCTTACAGAAAGTTTTAAAAGTTGCCTCATGGAGTTTAAAGTGTCTTGCTTGATTTCGGTTTTGTTTTTCGAGCCAGTACTTGGATTTTGTTTTTCACTCAATGGACCTGAAAGTGATATTTTCATACATGTGTACATGGCTGTTTGATCTTGTTAAATCCCACGATTTCAATAAACAGCTGGACTGCTAAAAAATGTGAAAACAACGGTGATAACCATCAATTCCATTCCAAAGGTTTTTGGACGGGGTATATGTTTACGAATTGGTGCTCAGGAGGAAGAATTGAGTTGCTTCGATTGAAAAATGTGAGAAGAACGTACCGCAACGGATGACAAATCGTGTGTGTTATGTCATATTCAACACTCCTGGACGACGAGGGACTTTTGGTGAGATTGTTTCATGTTGCATTCATACTATCATCCATCAATCCTATCTGCCAAGTAGGATTTCCTAAATTGCACCCTTCCGATTCCTATCTGAAACAGCTTTATGGGTCGTATGAGTTCTCTGCACCTAAAGAGTTATTTTACTGTTTTAGATCTTTCCTACTATGATTACGTTGACTTGTCACGGTGTGCATTATGTTACCACACTAATCTTCAAAATGAACATTTGAAATGAGAATTGAATCCAGATTCTCATTTTGGCATCTTATGCTGGTTTTGATTATTAGTTGTATCATGTGTATCAGCCAATGCAAGATGTGTGTAGTCACCCCATGCTATGCTATGCTATGCTATGCTATTATCTCAAAATATCCGCAAAAAAAAAATTCGAAAAAATCTGTGTTAAAGGCGTCATCTGTGATTAAGTGGTAGATTTTTTGGATAGAAAATATGAAAGAATTTTTTTGCTGCATAATTTTTAACAGGACTCAGTTTCAGATATCAAGAAAAAAAATACTATTTTTTAGTTATTTCCCCGACTTGATAATAAGTTAGTATTCAATAATGCAAATTATTGGTGAATATAGAATCTTGTTTACCAAAATTCAAGACATATATTTTCATATCAAAACAAAGTTTTAGTAATTGTCCAGGAAACTTTACATAGAATTGAGTTATTACTGGAGGTTATGCAATAATAAGTACAGATGTAGTATAAGTGCATAAACGCTAATTTCGAGAAAACAAGCATTCTAGTTGTTATGTTTGGGCATTTTTTCAAAAAAAAAATCTTCCCAAAAAAAAAGTATGTAAATAAAATCTGAAAAATTTCGGAATAAAGTTTCAAATAAAAAGAATCGTTTGACATTATTAAATCAAAATCTACCATTTTAACACTTATATTACCCCTACTTAGCTCTGAGGGCCTCATATAAATTTGAGTGAATTTTGAGTTAAGTCTTACAACAACACAAAGCCAAAAGCTAATGGATTTTAACGATCCAGACTATCATTTTTTTAAAGATTTTCTAAAAATTTGCCCAGAGGGGGCGTTGACCTCAAAAATTTTGCAAAAGGGGGCGGTGAGTGGAAAAAGTTTGAAAACCACTGCTTTACATCTTTCTTACAACTGGCTTAAAATTTATGGTATTCTAAACTTTTTCAGAGACACGCTATACTGAATCAAAACTCAAAATAAGCAGAAATGTGAAGGAAATATTTCAAATGTACGAACCAATGAGGATAAAATGAAATTCACTAATTTTCGGCTATTTTGAATTGGGAATACGAATGTACACGGACACTTTCATTAATAATAAATTTAAAAAAAATTCAATTAAAATAAAAATTTTGTGGTTTGTGTTGTTAATAAATTTTGTGCTTTTACTTATAACCGCATTCTTCATTAGAAATGAAATGTAAAAAAATACTAATCAAATGTATGTATGAGTTTCGGAAACAAATTTATTAACAATTCATTACAAAAAATCCTGAATTGAAAAATTTTACCCTAAGCACGGTTTTGAGTATTCGGATCAAAATTTCAAAATTTGAAGTTTTCATAAATATATTTAAACATTTTTGGAGCCGAACTGAAAATTCTTGAATTTTTGAATAATATTGCAAATCCAGAATCCAGCACCCAGAGCTCAGATTCTAGTTACGCATTATTAAAAAAAAATGTTTAAAGTTATCCAACAAAAAACTGAATTCAACCTTACATGAATCTTGAGCTAACATCAGAAGTTAAAATTTAAATTTAAATTTGAATTATGAATCCCATTTTTAAATTTAGTTTTGATTTATGGATCAGTAAATCAATTCGAAATTAACTTTTCATGATCATAACTTAAATGTCAGAAGCCAGTCCAAGGGCAAAAATAAATAAACAGTTTTTTATTGGAGCTTCAACTTGAAATAATCAGGTCACATGACGTTGTACCT
The DNA here is from genome assembly GCF_029784155.1 of Uranotaenia lowii. Classification (NCBI taxonomy): domain Eukaryota; kingdom Metazoa; phylum Arthropoda; class Insecta; order Diptera; family Culicidae; genus Uranotaenia; species Uranotaenia lowii. The sequence goes on from NC_073691.1 coordinate 168,618,843, forward strand.
AAGCAATATTTCATCAAATCCAAATCATGAAAATAAATTTGAAAAAATAGCGAAGCTGTTGTCAAAAACTGAGAAGAAGGAGGCAATATTTAATTTGAGATTTCGCAGGAGACTAGAACTATTTTCTACAAAAAATATTTTCTTGAAACTTTGCATTTCAATTTGTCAATATTTTATTTTCTGTAAAATATCCCCACAAACATTCACACACATAAATATCAAATTTTTTGGTAAAAAAAACTGATGTTCAGATTCCTTCATGTTATTTTAAATCGGAGAAATTATAAAATTTATTAGAGAAAACCGGAAATTTGAAAATGGACATTCGCTGGCAACCCTGGTATCAGTTTTTTTTTGTTGACAGTGTTACCGTTCCTTACGACGTGACACATTTTAAGAGTTTGAAGTCCAGAGGTGTATCTGTGTCGATCGATTATTTTGGTCCTTTCCAAGTTAAATGAGTGATCTTGTTTGATGCTGTGGTTCAGAAGTGCTGTTTGTCCTTTCAAAGCTGGCATTCTTGGATCGTGTTTGTCAAGTGTTTCTTCAAGACAGCTTCATTGATTCAAAAAACATGCTGGAAAATTGAAACGAAAAATTACTGTAAGTAGAATTAAAAGTTTTCAACATACACATAGATTTATATTATCTCATTTTTTACTTTTTGATTTGTATTGTCCTCAACATTTAATTACATAATATTTATTTTCTCTTGTCCTCATAAAGCTTAGTTCTTTTAGAAATGGGACACTTCCATTTGTTAATAGCTCATTTACTAGTAATCGAACATTCAAAATTTTGACAGCATTTTGTTGCCTGTGAAAATTACTAACCGACCTATTTTTTTCAAAATTTTAAATTCAGGCGTTTTTGATATATTTACGATGCAAGAGAAAAAGAAAAAAAAAGATCTGGCACAGTTTCCTTTAAAAACTATCATTATCAAATGGATAGCTGACAAAATCGTTGATTATTCAAAGAATTAGTGTGTGTGAGTAGTGGAAAAGTATGCAAACACTGTCGAAAATGTCCACTAAGTTCAAATCAAGCATTTTAGTTAAGCAAATAATCAGCAACTACGGTTAAGAGCCAACAGGGAAGCCCAGACTCAGACCAGAATTTTTAATTTTTAATAAACGGAAAACTAAGTGTAGATCGGTGAAATGTTGCCTAATTATAAGTAATTCAAACCTAACCTCAAACAAAAAAAAATCCTAGTTCCAGAGCTCGTGAGCTGTAAAGCTGATACCGAGGCAATGAGACAGGTGATTTCTGAAGAACGACAAAACTTGTGAAAAACTCTATATAAAACAAATTCAAAAACTTGAATGCCATAACATGTCTGCTTGTGGTAAGGTCACTCGCATATTAAAGTATGTATTTGATGGCTGTTTTGTATGAATTATAATGATATGCCAAGATTCTGATCCTATGGAGAAAAACAACAATTTTCAAAACAAAAACATTGATTTTTGCAGTTTTTAAAAGCCTAAAAAGAGTAATCTTTTATGTATCCTTCGCAACCTACGATCTACACTAACCGATTATGCTTTAATATTAATCTCATGATGGTTTTACTTCGTTATTGTCAGCTTTTGTCAACAGAAATTCCATTTAAAACCCTTTTAAGTGGCTCAAAAATAATCAAGTTTTGTTAATTTTTAAACACCTTTATCCACTAAATTGCTCTTAGTTTCTTTTAAAAGAGAAGTATCGGACCAAAAAGTAGTAGTAATAGAAGGAGGAGAATGCAGCCACCTAGCTTACAGATTGGACGAAGTAAAAATTGAAAAAACTGAACCATATCATGACTGAAAAAAGTGTGCGCCGGCTGATAGGAGGTACCAAGAGTAAAGTAGAGATTTTTCTTACAAAAAACGATAAATAATTTTTTTCAAATTTTTTAATGCATTATCATAAGATTACATTCATTTCTTCCATAGAAAGTATTTTGATCAAACGAATGGGTTTTGAGATACACGCATTCGTTACTGTCCCATTTCTAAAAGAACTAAGCTTTAATATTAAAACAGTTTGAAGTAAGGAATCAGATTAGCTGATACATAATTAATCGAAACATTTTGTAAACTTTTTCCAACTCGCCAGATTCCTTGATAAAGGCAAAATAAACATGCCGAAACGTCGGATGTAGTAAATAAACATCGTTTTATGATTTTTTTAGACTGAAACTGCCGAGCAACTTTTTCAACATTACTGGATCAGTCGATAGGAAATTTAAATATTATATCCAAATTTGTTTACCAATACAACAAATCTTCTCATTATGCAGGGCTGGTAGCGAGTCACTTTTTAGTGACTTGGTCACTTTTTTTGGGTCAGTCACTAAAAAGTCACTTTTTTCATCATTTGGTCACTAAAGTCACTATTTTCCGAAAAATGGTCACTTTTATCACCAAAAGTCACTTTTTTCACCGAAAATAAACCAATGAAAGAGTAATTTGAATTGCGCGTGTTAATATTGACGGTAGTAACGGTAAATTACTTGATCAGTCAGTCAGAAATTTTTTCGCCTCCGGCGGAATTTCAGCATGAATCACCCTTGGCTTGAGACATTTCGATCTACGACATTCTTTGACGTTCATGAATTGAAACTAACTTTGATTATAGTTTTTTATTTTTAATCAACCTTTTGTATTGGAACTCAAAACTTGATATACAAAAAACCTATCTCGTCTTTAGAATGGGTTTTTATTAAGAAGTGTAACTAAGATTGAGATTGAAACGAACCATTTTTTTATTAAAAAAATCTTTTGTGTCATAACAAATGTTATGTTGATATGAAATATTCTTAAAAAAAACAATTTCATACTCAATTTTATTTCGGGGTTTTTGTTCTTATAAATACTTAAAAAAAAGGGTTTTAAAAGTTTAGACAAGGCCACAAATTTACATTTTTCTTATGTGCAATGAATTTGAACGGCAATTTCAACTTATTTGGGTTCCCCGAATCTAAATATGTATGCAATATTTCTATCAGGTTTTGTTATTGAAATGACTTTTGAAAATAATTAAAAATCTTTAGAGAAGTTTCTGCACTTTTTTTTTACAAAAACTCAAATCAAAAACATATTTAAAAATAAAAGTTTTATATCAATTGATGAGCTTTAAATAGAATCAAGTTTTTCTTTACACTTTCTGCTGTGATGTCAAAAATACTTGTAATGACATTTTTCCATAATCAGTTATCTATCAATGTTTCATTTTACTAGTAATAAACTCTTTATCACCAAAACTAAATGTGTTCGGCCGAATTTGACAAAATTGCTAGTTTAGGACACTATTTACCAAATCAATAATTTAAAAAAAAGCACCAAAATGGTTAAATTGAAACATGTTTATTGAAAAAACTCTTCCAGAAATGTTTTAAAAACAATTTTTTTTATCTCCATATTGTTTTTTCAATTTTCAAATTAATTAACCGAATTTTACTGTACAGTTTTTTTTTCAATTTTCTAATCAACTAGCCGGATTTTTTTAATCACACTTTTTAAATTTTTTAACAATTGTTTCCTTGTTTTTAAATTCTGAATTTTCGTGTTCTTCAACCATAAGCCTTGAACTCCAAATTTTTAATAATAAAACATAATTTCAACCTTCTGTTCTTTCAGGACCCAATATTTTAATCAAAAGAGACTCAGAGCTTGTAATTTAAAGCTTAAAAACCTGCGATTTAAAATTTAAAAACTCTTTATTAATATTTTTTATATGAAATCATGTTTTTTGGATCGATCATGATTTTTAAATTAATTAAAGGTTTGAAAAATGGTTCTAAGTAGCAACTTCAAAAATAAATTTTAATACGCAGTGTTAACTAACTTTGAATTTGATTTATGCTTTCAATATTAATAACAAAAGTTTTGAACTTTCTCATTTTCTAACATTTCTTTGTCAGTGTAGTTGAACATGAAGTTATTATTTAAGCTTCAAAAATGAAATTTTGATAACTGGAGGATTTTACTTTATTAAAGGTTTTATGTCTGGCTTATATAACTGGCACTTTTAAATTATTATATTCTTCTTTTTATCAAATTAAATTAATCCATAGAACATTGAATGAATTCTGTTCAAAATTCATTTCTTATTCAGTAATCGGTAATTCACATTTTAAATCGTGATTAAATATTTTTTGTTCAAATTAAAAAAATACAGTGGAATTTCTCACTAAATTTTCAGTTGAAAATGAGGAAAAGAATTCCAAATTTAGATGAATAAAAGTTAACAATTATTATCATTTTCCTAACATCTATTCATGATAAGTTTTGAACAAGATTGGACATTTATTTTAGAATTCAGTTTTTTTTATTTTAAATTTGCTAAGAAATTCTTTTGCAACTGATTTATTACTAACTTTCTTGACTTATCGAAAATTTGAAACCTTCATTGTAATATGTTTTCAAAATTTTTTTTATCAGTCATTTTTTTAGTTTATGTGTTGAACATGAGTTACAAACGGTGTAAGAAAACCCTTTCCTTTCCATTTTTTTTTATTTTTGGTATTGTTATTATTTTTATCTAAATTTGAATTTCGAAACCCACACCACACTCCTCCACCCCCCATGGACGGGTCCTTCGCACGGGCTTCATTTGGTCACATTTTTTGTACTTCAAAGTTACTTTTTTCGTTCTACATAGTCACAATTTGGTCACTTTTTTCGGTCCTCAAAGTCACTATTTGGTCACTTTTTTTCAAATTTTGGTCACTAAAGTCACTACTTTTTTATTGTCAAACCGCTACCAGCCCTGCATTATGTTAAAATTGGTTTGAGTACCAATTTTGATCAAAAATTATTTAACGCCCGTTAAGGATTTGTCATACTTTATGATGGTTTTGTATGGGAGTCTCTTTTTTGCAGAAATAAAAGCATATCTAGATATAAGAAATAAATTTTCGGAGCGATCTCACTTCTTTCTTCAAAAGAGGAAGGGGACTTCTATAACAAAACTAATCAACCAATCTGATAAATCATTTCAATATGTCAATGTTTGTTTGTGTAGCAAATTTGATAGAAAACACTTGAAAGTTGTTCGAATTGTGTCATATTTTCTAGCAATTTTGTAAGATAGCTCCCGTTACTTCAGGGGGGAGGTGTTTGTATTTGGTCAAGAAATCATCTTTGGGCATGAAAACCTAAAGGTTTCAAATATCGATTTATCGATTCAGCCGTTTTCGAGACCGTAGGGAATAGACAGAAAGACACACATTCATTTTTATATATGTAGATTACATGTTCTGGGACTTTTAATGTACTTAAATTTTCCTTCGAGTAGGTGCAACTAAGATCACATCAGCTATTACTCCACATTTCAATCGAAACCACTCCGATCTGATAAATCGATTGAGTTTGGATCAAAATCGAACGTTGAACGTTGTCGGGTGGAAGTGTTAATCAATCCACTTTACAAGCAAATTCTTCAGCTTGATGGAATAATTCAATTGACATCTATACAGAAAGTGCAATCCTACCGTCTGGCTCCTGAAACTGGTGATTGATAGGTTGTGTTTTATGTTCCCGGGGCTTTATGAACTCAATTATGCTAATGTAGCAGTACACTTGTGCTATTTTTTTTTTCTTTGAACAGTTTTTTCTTCTTTACGAATAGGCGTCGATTCAAAAATGCATTTCCATCTGTTTATCTTTGGGTAGTTGTTTTGTGCAATATTAACAACTCATATACGTGCAACGAATTTGAATGTAGATATTTATAATTATTCATTGGAATTCCAACCATGTCTCACAGTTTTTTCTTACTAGGCGGCCATTCTCACGTTAAGATAATGAGGCTAAGCAGCCCCTCAACAATGGGGAACCAAATATTCCAATCAAAATTATCGCAGTTTCCAAAACATTCACCCACACGATCCACATCAGGGTTTTGGCTGCATGGCAGCAGCAGATGGGCTCAATGGGCCGGAAATTCCAACGATAATGGCGATCGTCCCTCCATTGTCAAATGGGCAGTAGATATGGGCATTGTTTACGGAACATTTGACTCGGATAAGACCCGTTTGACACTGGCCCTCGGGGGTGCACCAGACGATTGAACAGATTCCATTGAAAAAAATTTCTCCCGGAATATGAATCATATTTTTTTTTTGGGCGGAATCAATTCATTAATGAATTACGTAACGGGACATCTTTTTATTTCAAATTGGCAAGAAAGGATGGCGTTTTCGGCATTGGAACCGTTCTTTGGGTGTATGAAAATATTCTTCATCCTAGCTCATGCCCAAGAAGGTGTAGCATATGTTGTTAGATTGCTTTGAGGATTTTATGTACCAGGTGTCAGACATAATTTGTAAACAAGTGTTTTACAACATCCTGTAGGTAGTAGAACTTTCAAGTTGTTCAACTGTTGAAGGCAGTCTGTACGCACAGTTTGATTTGTTTCGTTTCACCTAATATTTTCTAGTGTGATATGTCGATTGCCAATCGGAATTGCTTATGAACAAGCTCTGGATACACGTTATGAGGATACATGAGGAAACATTTTTAGGAAACTAGTTAACCTGGTGTGTAAGGCTATACCTTCCAGACAAAGTTGCAGAAATCACAGAAAAATCTATAATATCACAGAATTTCGAGCAAATTTCCATCACAGAATCTGTGTCACAGAACACAGAATTTTGAAAATAATCAAAGATTTTACAATTTTTTTTTAAATTCTGTACATATTAATGTGTTTTGTCAACATAAACTGGGGAATTTTTTTTATTGTTTTCTTACATCATGAAAAGATCTGTCTGTCTGTCTGTCTGTCTGTCTGTCTGTCTGTCTGTCTGTCTGTCTGTCTGTCTGTCTGTCTGTCTGTCTGTCTGTCTGTCTGTCTGTCTGTCTGTCTGTCTGTCTGTCTGTCTGTCTGTCTGTCTGTCTGTCTGTCTGTCTGTCTGTCTGTCTGTCTGTCTGTCTGTCTGTCTGTCTGTCTGTCTGTCTGTCTGTCTGTCTGTCTGTCTGTCTGTCTGTCTGTCTGTCTGTCTGTCTGTCTGTCTGTCTGTCTGTCTGTCTGTCTGTCTGTCTGTCTGTCTGTCTGTCTGTCTGTCTGTCTGTCTGTCTGTCTGTCTGTCTGTCTGTCTGTCTGTCTGTCTGTCTGTCTGTCTGTCTGTCTGTCTGTCTGTCTGTCTGTCTGTCTGTCTGTCTGTCTGTCTGTCTGTCTGTCTGTCTGTCTGTCTGTCTGTCTGTCTGTCTGTCTGTCTGTCTGTCTGTCTGTCTGTCTGTCTGTCTGTCTGTCTGTCTGTCTGTCTGTCTGTCTGTCTGTCTGTCTGTCTGTCTGTCTGTCTGTCTGTCTGTCTGTCTGTCTGTCTGTCTGTCTGTCTGTCTGTCTGTCTGTCTGTCTGTCTGTCTGTCTGTCTGTCTGTCTGTCTGTCTGTCTGTCTGTCTGTCTGTCTGTCTGTCTGTCTGTCTGTCTGTCTGTCTGTCTGTCTGTCTGTCTGTCTGTCTGTCTGTCTGTCTGTCTGTCTGTCTGTCTGTCTGTCTGTCTGTCTGTCTGTCTGTCTGTCTGTCTGTCTGTCTGTCTGTCTGTCTGTCTGTCTGTCTGTCTGTCTGTCTGTCTGTCTGTCTGTCTGTCTGTCTGTCTGTCTGTCTGTCTGTCTGTCTGTCTGTCTGTCTGTCTGTCTGTCTGTCTGTCTGTCTGTCTGTCTGTCTGTCTGTCTGTCTGTCTGTCTGTCTGTCTGTCTGTCTGTCTGTCTGTCTGTCTGTCTGTCTGTCTGTCTGTCTGTCTGTCTGTCTGTCTGTCTGTCTGTCTGTCTGTCTGTCTGTCTGTCTGTCTGTCTGTCTGTCTGTCTGTCTGTCTGTCTGTCTGTCTGTCTGTCTGTCTGTCTGTCTGTCTGTCTGTCTGTCTGTCTGTCTGTCTGTCTGTCTGTCTGTCTGTCTGTCTGTCTGTCTGTCTGTCTGTCTGTCTGTCTGTCTGTCTGTCTGTCTGTCTGTCTGTCTGTCTGTCTGTCTGTCTGTCTGTCTGTCTGTCTGTCTGTCTGTCTGTCTGTCTGTCTGTCTGTCTGTCTGTCTGTCTGTCTGTCTGTCTGTCTGTCTGTCTGTCTGTCTGTCTGTCTGTCTGTCTGTCTGTCTGTCTGTCTGTCTGTCTGTCTGTCTGTCTGTCTGTCTGTCTGTCTGTCTGTCTGTCTGTCTGTCTGTCTGTCTGTCTGTCTGTCTGTCTGTCTGTCTGTCTGTCTGTCTGTCTGTCTGTCTGTCTGTCTGTCTGTCTGTCTGTCTGTCTGTCTGTCTGTCTGTCTGTCTGTCTGTCTGTCTGTCTGTCTGTCTGTCTGTCTGTCTGTCTGTCTGTCTGTCTGTCTGTCTGTCTGTCTGTCTGTCTGTCTGTCTGTCTGTCTGTCTGTCTGTCTGTCTGTCTGTCTGTCTGTCTGTCTGTCTGTCTGTCTGTCTGTCTGTCTGTCTGTCTGTCTGTCTGTCTGTCTGTCTGTCTGTCTGTCTGTCTGTCTGTCTGTCTGTCTGTCTGTCTGTCTGTCTGTCTGTCTGTCTGTCTGTCTGTCTGTCTGTCTGTCTGTCTGTCTGTCTGTCTGTCTGTCTGTCTGTCTGTCTGTCTGTCTGTCTGTCTGTCTGTCTGTCTGTCTGTCTGTCTGTCTGTCTGTCTGTCTGTCTGTCTGTCTGTCTGTCTGTCTGTCTGTCTGTCTGTCTGTCTGTCTGTCTGTCTGTCTGTCTGTCTGTCTGTCTGTCTGTCTGTCTGTCTGTCTGTCTGTCTGTCTGTCTGTCTGTCTGTCTGTCTGTCTGTCTGTCTGTCTGTCTGTCTGTCTGTCTGTCTGTCTGTCTGTCTGTCTGTCTGTCTGTCTGTCTGTCTGTCTGTCTGTCTGTCTGTCTGTCTGTCTGTCTGTCTGTCTGTCTGTCTGTCTGTCTGTCTGTCTGTCTGTCTGTCTGTCTGTCTGTCTGTCTGTCTGTCTGTCTGTCTGTCTGTCTGTCTGTCTGTCTGTCTGTCTGTCTGTCTGTCTGTCTGTCTGTCTGTCTGTCTGTCTGTCTGTCTGTCTGTCTGTCTGTCTGTCTGTCTGTCTGTCTGTCTGTCTGTCTGTCTGTCTGTCTGTCTGTCTGTCTGTCTGTCTGTCTGTCTGTCTGTCTGTCTGTCTGTCTGTCTGTCTGTCTGTCTGTCTGTCTGTCTGTCTGTCTGTCTGTCTGTCTGTCTGTCTGTCTGTCTGTCTGTCTGTCTGTCTGTCTGTCTGTCTGTCTGTCTGTCTGTCTGTCTGTCTGTCTGTCTGTCTGTCTGTCTGTCTGTCTGTCTGTCTGTCTGTCTGTCTGTCTGTCTGTCTGTCTGTCTGTCTGTCTGTCTGTCTGTCTGTCTGTCTGTCTGTCTGTCTGTCTGTCTGTCTGTCTGTCTGTCTGTCTGTCTGTCTGTCTGTCTGTCTGTCTGTCTGTCTGTCTGTCTGTCTGTCTGTCTGTCTGTCTGTCTGTCTGTCTGTCTGTCTGTCTGTCTGTCTGTCTGTCTGTCTGTCTGTCTGTCTGTCTGTCTGTCTGTCTGTCTGTCTGTCTGTCTGTCTGTCTGTCTGTCTGTCTGTCTGTCTGTCTGTCTGTCTGTCTGTCTGTCTGTCTGTCTGTCTGTCTGTCTGTCTGTCTGTCTGTCTGTCTGTCTGTCTGTCTGTCTGTCTGTCTGTCTGTCTGTCTGTCTGTCTGTCTGTCTGTCTGTCTGTCTGTCTGTCTGTCTGTCTGTCTGTCTGTCTGTCTGTCTGTCTGTCTGTCTGTCTGTCTGTCTGTCTGTCTGTCTGTCTGTCTGTCTGTCTGTCTGTCTGTCTGTCTGTCTGTCTGTCTGTCTGTCTGTCTGTCTGTCTGTCTGTCTGTCTGTCTGTCTGTCTGTCTGTCTGTCTGTCTGTCTGTCTGTCTGTCTGTCTGTCTGTCTGTCTGTCTGTCTGTCTGTCTGTCTGTCTGTCTGTCTGTCTGTCTGTCTGTCTGTCTGTCTGTCTGTCTGTCTGTCTGTCTGTCTGTCTGTCTGTCTGTCTGTCTGTCTGTCTGTCTGTCTGTCTGTCTGTCTGTCTGTCTGTCTGTCTGTCTGTCTGTCTGTCTGTCTGTCTGTCTGTCTGTCTGTCTGTCTGTCTGTCTGTCTGTCTGTCTGTCTGTCTGTCTGTCTGTCTGTCTGTCTGTCTGTCTGTCTGTCTGTCTGTCTGTCTGTCTGTCTGTCTGTCTGTCTGTCTGTCTGTCTGTCTGTCTGTCTGTCTGTCTGTCTGTCTGTCTGTCTGTCTGTCTGTCTGTCTGTCTGTCTGTCTGTCTGTCTGTCTGTCTGTCTGTCTGTCTGTCTGTCTGTCTGTCTGTCTGTCTGTCTGTCTGTCTGTCTGTCTGTCTGTCTGTCTGTCTGTCTGTCTGTCTGTCTGTCTGTCTGTCTGTCTGTCTGTCTGTCTGTCTGTCTGTCTGTCTGTCTGTCTGTCTGTCTGTCTGTCTGTCTGTCTGTCTGTCTGTCTGTCTGTCTGTCTGTCTGTCTGTCTGTCTGTCTGTCTGTCTGTCTGTCTGTCTGTCTGTCTGTCTGTCTGTCTGTCTGTCTGTCTGTCTGTCTGTCTGTCTGTCTGTCTGTCTGTCTGTCTGTCTGTCTGTCTGTCTGTCTGTCTGTCTGTCTGTCTGTCTGTCTGTCTGTCTGTCTGTCTGTCTGTCTGTCTGTCTGTCTGTCTGTCTGTCTGTCTGTCTGTCTGTCTGTCTGTCTGTCTGTCTGTCTGTCTGTCTGTCTGTCTGTCTGTCTGTCTGTCTGTCTGTCTGTCTGTCTGTCTGTCTGTCTGTCTGTCTGTCTGTCTGTCTGTCTGTCTGTCTGTCTGTCTGTCTGTCTGTCTGTCTGTCTGTCTGTCTGTCTGTCTGTCTGTCTGTCTGTCTGTCTGTCTGTCTGTCTGTCTGTCTGTCTGTCTGTCTGTCTGTCTGTCTGTCTGTCTGTCTGTCTGTCTGTCTGTCTGTCTGTCTGTCTGTCTGTCTGTCTGTCTGTCTGTCTGTCTGTCTGTCTGTCTGTCTGTCTGTCTGTCTGTCTGTCTGTCTGTCTGTCTGTCTGTCTGTCTGTCTGTCTGTCTGTCTGTCTGTCTGTCTGTCTGTCTGTCTGTCTGTCTGTCTGTCTGTCTGTCTGTCTGTCTGTCTGTCTGTCTGTCTGTCTGTCTGTCTGTCTGTCTGTCTGTCTGTCTGTCTGTCTGTCTGTCTGTCTGTCTGTCTGTCTGTCTGTCTGTCTGTCTGTCTGTCTGTCTGTCTGTCTGTCTGTCTGTCTGTCTGTCTGTCTGAAAAATGTTTAATTTGTTGCATTGTGAGTTTTATCGAGACCCTTTTGAATGTGGAGTAGAGCATACAATTGAACAAGAAACACAGTATAAAATTGAGTCAGAAAATGGTTTTTTATGAAGAATACCGTATATCAGCGTAAAAATTGTAATGTAAACGATATTTTTTACAACCAAAGTGTTTAGTAATAAAGCGATGGATATTTAGGGTTTAGATTATTTTTTTCATTCTGTTGGCTATCCGGCGACGGTATTAAAACAAATGATTCTTTCTTAATTTTTGTAAGTAACCCATTTTTCGTTCACAAATTGAGAATGCCCCCTGGTTTTTGTGCCTGTTTAAAAATTTCTATCGAAGGAAATTTTCCGCCAAATAACTTTGTCGAAGACCTATAGACAAAAAAAAAACACAGAACACAGGATTTTAGGAATGTTCACAGATTTCACAGAATATTAAAAATTTAGACGTTTTTTTTTCGAAATTAATTTTTTTTTAAGTTAATATTAATTTTGTATAATTATCTTTGAATTAGAAAAATAAGATAAAACTGGTAATGGTTATTGATTTTACTTAAGTAAAATGTAAAAAAATGTGATTTGACATTACTTTTGAATGAAATCAATGGAAAAAGCATCACAGAAAACCGTCACAGAATTTTTGGGTGAAATCACAGAAAGTTAGATTTTTTTCGTCAAAACACAGAATTTTTTTTGGCAACCTTGAAAGACATGTCCCTATTAACCTTCCAAAGTCGTTCGGGTCAATATGACCCGAAACGCACATTCAAATCATCATAACTCTTCGAGAAAAAATCGCAAAAATTTGATTTTAAAAACCTCCCTGGGGAATCACGAAATACACAATCTGTAGTACCAGGCAACTTCCTGTGACCACCGGAAGTGCTCCCTCAAAAAAATCCGTAATTAGGCTGTTCGGGTCTATATGACCCGAGAGTTTGCGTAAGTTCCCCTGGCCGCAAATATTGACCGATTTCGATTTCGACGGCTATCCGGCGACGGTATTAAAACAAATGATTCTTTCTTAATTTTTGTAAGTAACCCATTTTTCGTTCACAAATTGAGAATGCCCCCTGTGATATGTCGATTGCCAATCGGAATTGCTTATGAACAAGCTCTGGATACACGTTATGAGGATACATGAGGAAACATTTTTAGGAAACTAGTTAACCTGGTGTGTAAGGCTATACCTTCCAGACAAAGTTGCAGAAATCACAGAAAAATCTATAATATCACAGAATTTCGAGCAAATTTCCATCACAGAATCTGTGTCACAGAACACAGAATTTTGAAAATAATCAAAGATTTTACAATTTTTTTTTTTAAATTCTGTACATATTAATGTGTTTTGTCAACATAAACTGGGGAATTTTTTTTATTGTTTTCTTACATCATGAAAAGATCTGTCTGTCTGTCTGTCTGTCTGTCTGTCTGTCTGTCTGTCTGTCTGTCTGTCTGTCTGTCTGTCTGTCTGTCTGTCTGTCTGTCTGTCTGTCTGTCAGTCTGTCTGTCTGTCTGTCTGTCTGTCTGTCTGTCTGTCTGTCTGTCTGTCTGTCTGTCTGTCTGAAAAATGTTTAATTTGTTGCATTGTGAGTTTTATCGAGACCCTTTTGAATGTGGAGTAGAGCATACAATTGAACAAGAAACACAGTATAAAATTGAGTCAGAAAATGGTTTTTTATGAAGAATACCGTATATCAGCGTAAAAATTGTAATGGTAAACGATATTTTTTACAACCAAAGTGTATAGTAATAAAGCGATGGATATTTAGGGTTTAGATTATTTTTTTCATTCTGTTGGCTATCCGGCGACGGTATTAAAACAAATGATTCTTTCTTAATTTTTGTAAGTAACCCATTTTTCGTTCAGAAATTGAGAATGCCCTCTGGTTTTTGTGCCTGTTTAAAAATTTCTATCGAAGGAAATTTTCCGCCAAATAACTTTGTCGAAGACCTATAGACAAAAAAAAAACACAGAACACAGGATTTTAGGAATGTTCACAGATTTCACAGAATATTAAAAATTTAGACGTTTTTTTTTCGAAATTAATTTTTTTTAAGTTAATATTAATTTTGTATAATTATCTTTGAATTAGAAAAATAAGATAAAACTGGTAATGGTTATTGATTTTACTTAAGTAAAATGTAAAAAAATGTGATTTGACATTACTTTTGAATGAAATCAATGGAAAAAGCATCACAGAAAACCGTCACAGAATTTTTGGGTGAAATCACAGAAAGTTAGATTTTTTTTCGTCAAAACACAGAATTTTTTTTGGCAACCTTGAAAGACATGTCCCTATTAACCTTCCAAAGTCGTTCGGGTCAATATGACCCGAAACGCACATTCAAATCATCATAACTCTTCGAGAAAAAATCGCAAAAATTTGATTTTAAAAACCTCCCTGGGGAATCACGAAATACACAATCTGTAGTACCAGGCAACTTCCTGTGACCACCGGAAGTGCTCCCTCAAAAAAATCCGTAATTAGGCTGTTCGGGTCTATATGACCCGAGAGTTTGCGTAAGTTCCCCTGGCCGCAAATATTGACCGATTTCGATTTCGACGGCTATCCGGCGACGGTATTAAAACAAATGATTCTTTCTTAATTTTTGTAAGTAACCCATTTTTCGTTCACAAATTGAGAATGCCCCCTGGTTTTTGTGCCTGTTTAAAAATTTCTATCGAAGGAAATTTTCCGCCAAATAACTTTGTCGAAGACCTATAGACAAAAAAAAAACACAGAACACAGGATTTTAGGAATGTTCACAGATTTCACAGAATATTAAAAATTTAGACGTTTTTTTTTTCGAAATTAATTTTTTTTTAAGTTAATATTAATTTTGTATAATTATCTTTGAATTAGAAAAATAAGATAAAACTGGTAATGGTTATTGATTTTACTTAAGTAAAATGTAAAAAAATGTGATTTGACATTACTTTTGAATGAAATCAATGGAAAAAGCATCACAGAAAACCGTCACAGAATTTTTGGGTGAAATCACAGAAAGTTAGATTTTTTTTCGTCAAAACACAGAATTTTTTTTGGCAACCTTGAAAGACATGTCCCTATTAACCTTCCAAAGTCGTTCGGGTCAATATGACCCGAAACGCACATTCAAATCATCATAACTCTTCGAGAAAAAATCGCAAAAATTTGATTTTAAAAACCTCCCTGGGGAATCACGAAATACACAATCTGTAGTACCAGGCAACTTCCTGTGACCACCGGAAGTGCTCCCTCAAAAAAATCCGTAATTAGGCTGTTCGGGTCTATATGACCCGAGAGTTTGCGTAAGTTCCCCTGGCCGCAAATATTGACCGATTTCGATGAATTTTAATTCATTGCATAGATAATTTATTCTAGTTTCTCAATATTGAAAAATAAAGTCGAAATATTTTACGAAATCACCAGTAGCTGATTCCGAATGAAAAAAGTCCCGAAAAAGAGCTCTTTTTAGAATGCCTATAACTTGAGACAAGTTCCAAATATTGCGCTGATTTTATAATATTTGGAATTGTCAAGAATAAATCTATCCATAGATGTAAAAATATTTGGTGGTCCAAAGGAATTTTTGGCCGCTATCCCGGAACTTCCGGTAGAAAAAATTCTTACTTCAAAAAAGTCACCCAATTTTGACTTTGCATTGCTGTATCTCGGTTACCAATGGATCGATTCTCTAAATTCAAATTTTAGTTTTTTTCGTTAACTTTATTATTATTTTCGTAGAACATATTTGGTTCCTCAAAAATCTCAGTTGTTCAGTATATGGTAATGAAACTCACATCTTTTTTGTCATTTTTCAAACTCCCCCTCGTATCGCTGGGTCTACGCGATTTTGTTAGCGTGATTTCTCTAAAATTTGAACTCAAATTGGTCACATTTTATATACCTAGAGATTCATTAGAATCTCCTCTTTCGATTGACATAAATTTTGTGTAGTGTTTTGAAAATTTGTAGCAACGTTTTTCGAATTTACTGAAAGCTGCCAGATTTCAACCAGTTTGGTCCACATTTTCAACAGCTTGGTGTACAAATCTCGCACCCCTCACGTAGCTGCGGGAGAAACAAATCCTGTAGCTCTCTTTTTGTCGCTCACCAAATCTACCACCCAACCCAGCACCAGGAGGAACTGCTGATGCTGGTGCCTCTTTGCGTAGTAAATGTTCTGATTTTAAAATAGAGAAAGATTATTTTTCATATTTGAAATAAGCTTCTTGAATCTTTTTAGATATTTTATCATTAGAATTCTTCAGTGATACATTTGTTTTGAATGTTATCATGATTCTTTTCTTTTATTTCAAGCAGTGCAGGAGACACAAAATCTATGATTCAAGTAACAAATATTCTGAAATTTTAATCAGAAACTTTAATCAGAAATCGGAATTTAATCGGAATCTGAAATTTGAATCTGAAATTTGAAATTGAATCTGAATCTTAAATCGAAATCTGAATCTGAAATCTGAATCTGAAATCTGAATCTGAAATCTGAATCTGAAATCTGAATCTGAAATCTGAATCTGAAATCTGAATCTGAAATCTGAATCTGAAATCTGAATCTGAAATCTGAATCTGAAATCTGAATCTGAAATCTGAATCTGAAATCTGAATCTGAAATCTGAATCTGAAATCTGAATCTGAAATCTGAATCTGAAATCTGAATCTGAAATCTGAATCTGAAATCTGAATCTGAAATCTGAATCTGAAATCTGAATCTGAAATCTGAATCTGAAATCTGAATATGAAATCTGAATCTGAAATCTGAATCTGAAATTTGAATCTGAAATCGGATCTTGAAATCGGATCTTGAAATTTAAATCTGATATCTGAATCTGAAATCTGAAATCTGCAATCTGAAATCGTAATCTAAATCTGAAGTCATGGACGTGATCTTTAGAAATGTTGTCCATCCATTAAAATATTAAATCAAAAAAGATTCAAGCAATTCCTATAACAATAAAGCATTCATTTCGTTATCAGCATCAGCACAATCAATCAGCAAACCACGCGGCGAGACGGCAGTTCCTCCTGCTGCTGGGTTGGGTGGTAGATTTGGTGAGCGACAAAAAGAGAGCTACAGGATTTGTTTCTCCCGCAGCTACGTGAGGGGTGCGAGATTTGTACACCAACCTGTTGAAAACGTGAACCAAACTGGTTGAAATCTGGCAGCTTTCAGTAAATTCGAAAAACGTTGCTACAAATTTTCAAAACACTACACAAAATGTATGTCAATCGAAAGAGGAGATTCTAATGAATCTCTAGGTATATAAAAAGTGACCAATTTGAGTTCAAATTTTAGAGAAATCACGCTAACAAAATCGCGTAAACCCAGCGACACGAGGGGGAGTTTGAAAAACGACAAAAAAGATGTGAGTTTCATTACCATATACTGAACAACTGAGATTTTTGAGGAACCAAATATGTTCTACGAAAATAATAATAAAGTTAACGAAAAAAACGAAAATTTGAATTAAGAAAATCGATTCATTGGTAACCGAGATACAGCAATGCAAAGCCAAAATTGGGTGACTTTTTTGAAGTAAGAATTTTTTCTACCGGAAGTTCCGGGATAGCGGCCAAAAATTCCTTTGGACCACCAAATATTTTTACATCTATGGATAGATTTATTCTTGATAATTTCAAATATTATAAAATCAGCGCAATATTTGGAACCTGTCTCAAGTTATAGGCATTCTAAAAAGAGCTCTTTTTCGGGACTTTTTTCATTCGGAATCAGCTACTGGTGATTTCGTAAAATATTTCGACTTTATTTTTCAGTATTGAGAAACTAGAATAAATTATCTATGCAATGAATTAAAATTCATCGAAATCGGTCAATATTTGCGGCCAGGAGAACGTACGTAAACTGCAGGTCAAATTTATCAAAAATAGATTTGTAGGGAAATTTGGCGAACGGCTTTGGAAGGTTAATCATCTTATAACTTTTTTACCAAATTAGATAAAAAGTTATGGTCTTCGACCAAGTTGTTCAACGGAGAATTTCTTTTAGAGAATTTATTAATTGTTACAAAAACCATAGCAGTCTAGGTTTCACAGCAGAAACCAAAATTATGTTGATTTTTCAGTACAAGTAATCAATTTTCCCTTACAAACCTAAAAGTGCCAATTTACTCATGTAAACGTTACCTAATAATTCTGCAAAAATCATGGATTCTGCAAAAATCATGGATCAGGGTTTGAGAAATTAAAAAATGAACCCAAATCGACTCAGTCTACCCTCTCATGCAAATTGGTCTAGCTTGAGCAGCTCTCGATTAATGCAAATATGTTTTGTTTTGTTTGGGAAACACCCTTCCAGAAAAGGGAAGGGGTCTCAAACATTTTTTGAACTTTATTTTCATAAGTGTTATTTCAAACTAGTCTAAACACAAACAAAAGTGGAAGAACTAATAAAACATTGTCATGAGTAATTGACTAATTGTTTTTTTTATTCCGCCGTTGAGGGACTTGGATCGATGTTAGCAGAAAAGTTGGGGACGAAGTAAACGTTCAACAGAGTTTATTACAATCCTCGTCCCACTCTTCCGTTACTGTTCTAAAAGCACCTCAACAATGTCCCGTCTAATTAGTTGACGGTCAAAGGTAGTTAGCGATAAAGTTGAATCGAAATTCCATGGCACCGTCATTATATGGGGGAGGCACCTAATGGCAAGAATGCTTTGCATGCTTTTTTTCTTCTAGAAAAGCCGGCAAACTTCCTCTTCTATCCATTTCTTCTTTCTTCAATAGAAATGTTTTGGCTAAACAGAGAGGACAAACTTCAAAAAACAAATACCCACTACAAACGGCACCCCAGAAGAAGTAAATGTTCCAGTGACGATCGGCGCTGATAACATTTCTAGTTTAGATTTTTGTTTTGCTGCCGGGAACAAATATTTTATCTCGGCACAACAAACTGCAAAGTGCTTTCGATTCAGCCATAAAGCACCCTCCTAAGCTCCTAAGATATTCGTGTCTTACCTTTCAGGAATGCTTTGAGTCGTCGACACGGCACAAACAAAATTTGTTTACTACCTACCCGACCAGGGAGTTCTATGGAAACTCGACTGAGCTGTTTGTCAACTAGAACGCGATAGTCTACTTTTTTTTGGAATAGAAAAAACCGGCCGCTTGTCTTGGCAGAAAGCTAGATTACGGGACGTCATTACCGTCCTCCATGGCAACATATACTTAAAGTTGTTTAAACTTTTAGTTTTCAACAGGTAAATATTCAATCGTGAATCTCAGTTCTGCAATCTGTACTTTCGATGTCGAGTGGAAATAGTTGATTTGAATTCTCGTTTGAAACCTAAACTTACATTTGTACTTAAAAGTAATTTAAAGCACTGAAAATGCTCCATATCGAAAATTGCACGAACCCTACTCTTTTAGTAAACAAGGATAACAATCGTGCGCGCAATGCCTTTCAACTGTTTAGCCGTGTACTCCAACTCACTCGGGAAATCGGCACTCATTTGCACGAATTCCTTACCACCACGAGTCAGGCTCGTAAAGGTTGGTTTCGCGTTCTTAGCACGAGTCGGACTTGTCGTGGGTAAAGAGTTGCGGACTAGAATCCGACTAAGCTGTCTTATTACCAGAGATGTGTGCACTCGCTCCGGAAAAAATCATTCGGCTGATTTCTTCCGAGTTTAACTTGTTGTGTGCAGATTGAGTTTATTTCGGGGGACTAAGATAAAGAGAGAAGATCCGTCAATGTCAGTCATCAGCGTTGCCAGATCTACGGATTTCTTAATAGATCTACGGATTTTAAACACTTCTACGGATCTACGGATCGATGCTCGTAATATACGATTTTCAGCATTTTCTACAAATTATCACACTTAATCTAAAGGAATCTGGCGGAAAACGAGAATTCTACCTGATGACATTTTCCCAAAATCAGTATTTTTGTTTTTGTTTTTCGTCAATCCTACGGATTTGAGTGGTTTTCAATCTGACAACGCTGATGATCACACAAATTGTGTAGCCAATGGTTGAAATTGCGACCAATTGTGCGGGATAATGAGTAATTTCGAGTTGAAAAGAGAGAAATCCAATGCCCAGAGAGAAAATGTGCGAATTGTTGCAAATTGTAAAGCAGTGAGGGAATGTGGATCATTACTATTCCAAATGCAAAGCAATTCTCTCTCTATTTCAATCCCCAGATTTATTTTCGTTCCAATCAGCGTTGCCAGATTGCAATCCGCTGAAATCCGTAGGTTTTGCCATGACCGAAGAATTCCTATATTTGTTGTCTATAATCCGTAGAAAAGCTGAGAATCTGTAGATAACGAGCATCAACCTGTAGATCCGTAAATGTTGCATAGATGTTTTCCAAACCTCGCAACCATAAAATCACAATAACGAGACAACAGGAGGAAGCTTGCCGTACACAAATTAACACGACACGTGCGTTCTGCGTTCGTTCTCCGGAGAACCGAGCGAACATTACCGCACACCAGCGTTGCCAGGTTGAAAACCGCTAAAGTCCGTAGATTCCACAAAAATCGAAAAAATGTATGTATAAATGTATGAATATTTTTTTTTTTGGTCGTCAGGTAGAAATTTCATTTATCCGCATAGTTCCTTGAATTTTTTCGATAATCCGTAGAAAATCCGTAGGAAATACTGAAAACCCGTAGATTTCGAGCATCGATCCGTAGCTCCGTAGAAATGCTTAAAAACCGTAGAACTACGGAGAAATCCGTAGATCTGCCAAAGCTGCCGCATACTCTTCTCTCGCTCGTTTCCCGTTCCCTTTTCCCTAGCACTTTTAGCCACGCCCCGCCCGATACGTTCTCCGATTGATATGTTCGGCTGCCGAACGAAAACGATGGGTATTTCGCATTCGCAGAGCTGCCAGGGATGCCAACTGTTTTCAAAAAAATCTGGATGGCGAAATGTATAGCTAATATATCTTTAATCATATATGTATACATTCTATGCCTGAGGCCATGGTGGTAGTACTGGCAGTACTACGTTTTATGCTTAACCTGTTTTACATCCATTTCGTTGCATTCTTCACTTTTCAATTACTTATTCGAATAATTTCTTGCTATTTTAGGCTCAGTTTGGCTGTTCCTTAAAAAAATCATGTCTAAACTCAAAAATCTGGGAATGTCTGGAAGAAATGTCAAAGTCTGCAAGCCTGGAAACTAAAAAAAAAGTCTGACCAAAGTCCAAAAACTCTGGAAGAACCAGACAAAATTTGGAAGGTTTACATCCCCTGAGAGCTGTACGTTCGCTTCTCTGATGTTTTTCCCGATTGAGGTAAATTCGTGCCGAGTTTATCCGAAACCTGCTTCCTAATGCTTGCCGTCTGAGTTGAACTACTGTAGCAGGGTTGCTAACATTTTTTTTTCGAAACTCAGGGACAAGTGAAATAAAATACGTCAAAGTAACAGAAATTTCGCTCCAAGTGATGACTACTCATTTTTCATCACATTCGCAAGAATCAGGGAAATCCATAGGTTTATCAGGTTGTCACGCTGAGCCTCGAAAAATCAGGCAAATCCTGAAAATTAGCGCCCATTGGCATCTCTGACTGATAGCATAAGCTTGACAGGTTGTTCGGTTTTATCCGGGTTTGCTCGGATATTTAATAAAACATTTTTTAAAAAACCGTCCAGCTAGAGGGTCCCATTTCAACAGCCATTCCAGCATTCCCGGAAATCAGGGCTCTGACGATCCTTTTCCCGGAATTTTCAGGATACCGGGAAAAATGAAAATGAAGAATTTTAACAATCTACTTCATAAAAAATTTTATCTATAGCATATTTCAAATTTTTGGACAATAATTTTTGAAAAATCAAACTCTTTCAAAACCTTAAAAAATCAATAGGCAATAATAATCATACTTTTATCGACAAAATTGACTGATTTTACTGTATACAATTTCCATAGAAGTTTGTAAGCTAGACTTCAGGTTATTCTTCAAATCTCGTAGATTTTCAGATAATTATCCTTCTATTTCAAAATATGTCATTTATTTTCCAATGATTTTGTTACTGTCAATGAATTTTACACACTAAGTTTTTGAACGAAAAACCTATCATTTTCATTGAACAATCTGATCCAGTTTTCAATATAAAGATCGTGTTAATTTTTTGCAATTAGGCACTTTTTTTTACTTCGGGAATGCCCGGGACTTTTTAGCATTTCCCGGGATTCGAGAATTCCCGATTTTATTTTATAACCGAAATTTTTGAATTTTTCGGGAATTCCCAGTCGAGAAATTCCTAGCAAGACACTGTAGGTCCGGCCCTGTTGACGCATGAATGTTTGATTTATGCATCCGAAACGAAATTTTTTTGAGTAGGTTTTTTTGAAAAATTATGAAAAGATGAGACTCAAATACAATTAAAAATGTGTTGATTA
The DNA here is from genome assembly GCF_029784155.1 of Uranotaenia lowii. Taxonomy (NCBI): domain Eukaryota; kingdom Metazoa; phylum Arthropoda; class Insecta; order Diptera; family Culicidae; genus Uranotaenia; species Uranotaenia lowii. Next base: position 168,640,434 of record NC_073691.1, read on the forward strand.
GTTTTGACGAATAACAATTTTTTTTTCAAGTTTTTTCAATTGATTTTTCTTGAGTTATTCCAAGGTTTTAAATGAATTTAGCCGGATTTTTGGTCTAAAATTTTGAAATAAAATCAAATCTGGCAACTTTACGTTAGCATCACGGCAGTTTGAGGTTATGAACTAAATAGAATAAGTTCTATGAAGTTCACTGGTAAATCATGTCAAACATCAACAAATTGGAAACTATTTACAGTGTCAAAAGCATAAAATCAATTGACATTATCTTGTTTTCATATTTTCATGAAATAGAGTCAGACATTAAAAGTCGACAGTGATTAAAAAATTTATAATTTTTGGAAATCTGTTCAAAATTTGGAAAATCTGTGAATTCTGTGAAAATTTAAAAAATCTGTAATCTGTGACACAGATTTCGTGACGAAAGTTTTGCTAAAAATTCTGCAATAACGGGAACCTTACCAGCATCTTCAAATAACAGGCTTAACTAAGTATGCATCAATGAAGAAAAAACTATACCTTTCTGAAAGAAAGGAATAAAAGGATATGTCATATTTTACTGATCATTTGGGCTTTTTTGGACGAAGACATCATAAGCCAGACTTAATAAAAAAGTTCTCAGACATGAGGACTGAGCCATTTTAGATATACTGGGAACTGAAAACTGGGACACAGAAATCAAAGACATAAAAGACATAAATGACATAAAAGACATAAAAGACATAAAAGACATAAAAGACATAAAAGACATAAAAGACATAAAAGAAATAAAAGACATAAAAGACATAAAAGACATAAAAGACATAAAAGACATAAAAGACATAAAGACATAAAAGACATAAAAGACATAAAAGACATAAAAGACATAAAAGACATAAAAGACATAAAAGACATAAAAGACATAAAAGACATAAAAGACATAAAAGACATAAAAGACATAAAAGACATAAAAGGACATAAAAGACATAAAAGACATAAAAGACATAAAAGACATAAAAGACATAAAAGACATAAAAGACATAAAAGACATAAAAGACATAAAAGACATAAAAGACATAAAAGACATAAAAGACATAAAAGACATAAAAGACATAAAAGACATAAAAGACATAAAAGACATAAAAGACATAAAAGACATAAAAGACATAAAAGACATAAAAGACATAAAAGACATAAAAGACATAAAAGACATAAAAGACATAAAAGACATAAAAGACATAAAAGACATAAAAGACATAAAAGACATAAAAGACATAAAAGACATAAAAGACATAAAAGACATAAAAGACATAAAAGACATAAAGACATAAAAGACATAAAAGACATAAAAGACATAAAAGACATAAAAGACATAAAAGACATAAAAGACATAAAAGACATAAAAGACATAAAAGACATAAAAGACATAAAAGACATAAAAGACATAAAAGACATAAAAGACATAAAAGACATAAAAGACATAAAAGACATAAAAGACATAAAAGACATAAAAGACATAAAAGACATAAAAGACATAAAAAGACATAAAAGACATAAAAGACATAAAAAGACATAAAAGACATAAAAGACATAAAAGACATAAAAGACATAAAAGACATAAAAGACATAAAAGACATAAAAGACATAAAAGACATAAAAGACATAAAAGACATAAAAGACATAAAAGACATAAATGACATAAAAGACATAAAAGACATAAAAGACATAAAAGACATAAAAGACATAAAAGACATAAAAGACATAAAGACATAAAAGACATAAAAGACATAAAAGACATAAAAGACATAAAAGACATAAAAGACATAAAAGACATAAAAGACATAAAAGACATAAAAGACATAAAAGACATAAAAGACATAAAAGACATAAAAGACATAAAAGACATAAAAGACATAAAAGACATAAAAGACATAAAAGACATAAAAGACATAAAAGACATAAAAGACATAAAAGACATAAAAGACATAAAAGACATAAAGACATAAAAGACATAAAAGACATAAAAGACATAAAAGACATAAAAGACATAAAAGACATAAAAGACATAAAAGACATAAAAGACATAAAAGACATTAAAGACATAAAAGACATAAAAGACATAAAAGACATAAAAGACATAAAAGACATAAAAGACATAAAAGACATAAAAGACATAAAAGACATAAAAGACATAAAAGACATAAAAGACATAAAAGACATAAAAGACATAAAAGACATAAAAGACATAAAAGACATAAAAGACATAAAAGACATAAAAGACATAAAAGACATAAAAGACATAAAAGACATAAAAGACATAAAAGACATAAAAGACATAAAAGACATAAAAGACATAAAAGACATAAAAGACATAAAAGACATAAAAGACATAAAAGACATAAAAGACATAAAAGACATAAAAGACATAAAAGACATAAAAGACATAAAAGACATAAAAGACATAAAAGACATAAAAGACATAAAAGACATAAAAGACATAAAAGACATAAAAGACATAAAAGACATAAAAGACATAAAAGACATAAAAGACATAAAAGACATAAAAGACATAAAAGACATAAAAGACATAAAAGACATAAAAGACATAAAAGACATAAAAGACATAAAAGACATAAAAGACATAAAAGACATAAAAGACATAAAAGACATAAAAGACATAAAAGACATAAAAGACATAAAAGACATAAAAGACATAAAAGACATAAAAGACATAAAAGACATAAAAGACATAAAAGACATAAAAGACATAAAAGACATAAAAGACATAAAAGACATAAAAGACATAAAAGACATAAAAGACATAAAAGACATAAAAGACATAAAAGACATAAAAGACATAAAAGACATAAAAGACATAAAAGACATAAAAGACATAAAAGACATAAAAGACATAAAAGACATAAAAGACATAAAAGACATAAAAGACATAAAAGACATAAAAGACATAAAAGACATAAAAGACATAAAAGACATAAAAGACATAAAAGACATAAAAGACATAAAAGACATAAAAGACATAAAAGACATAAAAGACATAAAAGACATAAAAGACATAAAAGACATAAAAGACATAAAAGACATAAAAGACATAAAAGACATAAAAGACATAAAAGACATAAAAGACATAAAAGACATAAAAGACATAAAAGACATAAAAGACATAAAAGACATAAAAGACATAAAAGACATAAAAGACATAAAAGACATAAAAGACATAAAAGACATAAAAGACATAAAAGACATAAAAGACATAAAAGACATAAAAGACATAAAAGACATAAAAGACATAAAAGACATAAAAGACATAAAAGACATAAAAGACATAAAAGACATAAAAGACATAAAAGACATAAAAGACATAAAAGACATAAAAGACATAAAAGACATAAAAGACATAAAAGACATAAAAGACATAAAAGACATAAAAGACATAAAAGACATAAAAGACATAAAAGACATAAAAGACATAAAAGACATAAAAGACATAAAAGACATAAAAGACATAAAAGACATAAAAGACATAAAAGACATAAAAGACATAAAAGACATAAAAGACATAAAAGACATAAAAGACATAAAAGACATAAAAGACATAAAAGACATAAAAGACATAAAAGACATAAAAGACATAAAAGACATAAAAGACATAAAAGACATAAAAGACATAAAAAACATAAAAGACATAAAAGACATAAAAGACATAAAAGACATAAAAGACATAAAAGACATAAAAGACAGACTTAAAAGACTTAAAAGACTTAAAAGACTTAAAAGACTTAAAAGACTTCAAAGACTTCAAAGACTTCAAAGACTTCAAAGACTTCAAAGACTTCAAAGACTTCAAAGACTTCAAAGACTTCAAAGACTTAAAGACTTAAAAGACAAGACTTAAAAGACTTCAAAGACTTCAAAGATTTAAAAGACTTCAAAGACTTAAAAGACTTAAAAGACTTAAAAGACTTAAAAGACTTAAAAGACTTAAAAGACTTAAAAGACTTAAAAGACTTAAAAGACTTAAAAGACTTAAAAGACTTAAAAGACTTAAAAGACTTAAAAGACTTAAAAGACTTAAAAGACTTAAAAGACTTAAAAGACTTAAAAGACTTAAAAGACTTAAAAGACTTAAAAGACTTAAAAGACTTAAAAGACTTAAAAGACTTAAAAGACTTAAAAGACTTAAAAGACTTAAAAGACTTAAAAGACTTAAAAGACTTAAAAGACTTAAAAGACTTAAAAGACTTAAAAGACTTAAAAGACTTAAAAGACTTAAAAGACTTAAAAGACTTAAAAGACTTAAAAGACTTAAAAGACTTAAAAGACTTAAAAGACTTAAAAGACTTAAAAGACTTAAAAGACTTAAAAGACTTCAAAGACATAAAAGACATAAAAGACATTATGACACAAATACGGTAAATTGTCACTTATTAAACTTTCTAATAATTGTAGACAGCAAAGATGTACCTTGTCTTACGTACATTTCCCATGTCTACCCTCTCACTTTTCACTTGCCCGGATCACCTCTGAGCTTAAAAGGTCTTAAATAAATATCATCATCATCGTCATTCTCACTTCTCACATCTTCGCCTCACATCTCACGTTTAACGGCTCAGCTCTAACGGCTCACTTCAGTTTTTCATGTTTCGCTTCTCATGCCTCATTTCTCCCGTTTCACGTCCCACTTCTCACGCATTGATTCTCACTGCTCTCGTCTCGTTTTGCATGTCTCGCACTTCTCACGTCTCACGTCCCACTTTTCACATAACATCACACATCTCTTGTCTGATATCTAAAGTCTTAAGTTTTAAGTCGTATATCTCAGGTCGCCGGTCTCGCTCAGGCCTCAAATCTCAGGATTCAGGTCTCATGTCCTTGGTCTCAGATTTCAGAACGCAGATCTTAGATTTAAGATCTCAGATGTGAGTTCTAATATCTCAAGTTCCATGTCTCTGATCTAAGGTCTCAGACCTCAGATTTCAGGTCTCACGTTTTAGATCTCAGGTCTCAATTTGCAGGCTTCATGTCTCCGGTCTCAGGTTTCATGTGAAAAAGTCTCAAGTTGCAAAGATGATCCCCGTCTCACTTGAAAAATTTAAACTGATTCGGGAATGAATACGGTTTTTTACCTGCTTTTCCGTAATTAACACGGTTTTCGGGAATTCTCATGGTTTTAACTTTATATCTTGGTACAAATACCCGTGCTAAAAAGCTTAGTGTATATCAATTTAAAATAATCTCCTGAAAACGGATTCTACTCACAACCAACAGTAAAAAAATCCCCATCGTGCTCAAATCTGAAAAAGATTAGCAGCACATAACTGGAATTTGACGTTTTATTTTTTATTTTTTAAGAGATGTGTTTTCTGAACCGAAACTGTAAAGGATCATATAAAATTACAAAAAAAGAAAATTTATTCTGATGAGATTTGTCCTTAGACTAATCAATAATATTCAATATTCAACTCACTCATGATGTGACATATTGTGTGCAGCAGCACCCAAGTCCAATCTGGGCAAACGGTTTGTTTGGAACATAAATTTTGCATTCATCGTGTTCCGCTGGCAAACACATCGACTTTCACTGGTTTGTAGCTGCGGCTTTTTTATTCTGCTTTCCTACATCTTCATGCTCCATATTTGGGGTTTCTTTTATTGGATTAATATGTACCAACTACCTAAGCAAATTGCTTTGTTTATCGACCTTATTCTCGACGAATGCGTACGTTCCGGAACACCATTCTGCGATTCTTGGATTGACGTTTGCCTCCACCGAAATCTCACCGAAAAAAAAAACGGAAAAAGAACTTTTTGGATATTGCTTTCCAGCGATAAATTTCAATCATTCCGAAGCTTGTTGGGTAGACATTCTAGCGAAAAGGGGTTTTCCACACTTCTACTTGTAGGTGTTTTTTCTATCAAAGTGAACCTTCTGAGAAGCAGGAACTTTAACAAAAAAAGACACTCGGTCGATGTAGAGTAAAGAGAAATTCATTGAAGAAACGTTGAATCTTTTGGATCCGCTTTTTACTAGATTTTACCAAAATAAGTTTAACTTTTTCTGTATTGGATCGATGTCATTTTCTCAACAACGGTTTCATTAATCTTTATTTTCTTTTACTATTTTTTTCAGATAAAAAAGATCAGCTCCATTCCGTGAACGACTGCTCCAAATTGTGGGCCCAAATGCCCACCGTTTTCGGCATACCAGTGGGGCTCCGGTCTTTCAGTACCTGAGCCGGCAACCAGAGCCTAGACAAACAGTGGGCCGGATAGTTCCTGGCCCCGGAAGCATCCAGGGAGCCGGACGTAATGTCCGGGAGCGAAAAACGAATGTTCGACCGAGAAACGCTCCGTTCCATCATCCAGCAATGGAACACGGTCCGGCTGGATATCTTCGCCCTATCGGAACCCAACGAGGTGGGTGGCGGTTGTTTTCTTTAGATTTACAGTACTTTTTTTTCCAACATTTGTATTCCTGTCTTTTGCAGAACCTGGAGTTCCATGGGGTGATGCGGTTTTACTTTCAGGACGAAGGACAGAAGGTCGCTACCAAATGCATCCGGGTGGCGTCCGATGCAACCGTGTCCGATGTTATCGGTAAGCTATCTTTCTCTCCTCATTTGAGGTTAGGTTTAGGTCTAAGCTAAGGTTTAGGTTTTCTATCGGATATCAA
>NC_073691.1:168947600-169028616 GCF_029784155.1 Uranotaenia lowii
TTAACGGTTTTTTTTCTGTTTTTCTCGATTCCATATGTAACATCGGCCCCATAAAAAAATAACAACAACAATGTCCAATCTATAACCGGGTACATTCGTAAGAAGAGCTAGAGAGTAAAAAAAACTTAGCATCTTTATGGCCATATCGTCCGGGTCTACTCCTACTGCTAGATTGTTTTTTTTTCTCTGACGGGCAATTTAGGAAGTCATTAAAATTGGGTCATTCCGTCTACAGTCAGTCAGTGGCCGCACCAGTTGGCATCAAACGGTGCCTGTCGGGGCAATTTCTGCGGATCGTTTCCATTCCAGTCAGAATGTGCGGTGCAATTGATGTTTTTCTCTTGAGATGTGACTAATGATTTTGATGGTCCATCGTCCGTCAAGGATATTGTCTGAAATGCGATTCCATTGGAGGTTTCCAAACGAATTGCAGAACACTCGCTTACATCTGCCCATAATGCAAAGGCTACCAACTTAGTGATCACGTAATTTGGTGAAAAAAGGCGAAATGCAGAAAAAATTATAAAAAAGTCATTGAAAAAAATCGTGTTTTTTGGTCGTAATTCCGATTTCAAAATTCTTCAAGCGTTTTACTGTTGAAGAACTGAATGATTTTTGTTTGTTGACACTCACCGATATCCGTTTGTCTTTGGTCGTGCGATACAGGTCAATTTTATTAATCTGCTCCACAATTAAAGGATTTCACGGCAACCCTCTCGGTTAGATACACTCAGCGATCCAATAGACTGAGTCGATTTGGGGTCATATTTGAATTTCTCAATCCCTGGGGTCTAAAAAGCTTCGTTTTGGTCCAAAACTCATCCATGGTTTCATTTCAGAATTTTTATGTTTCGTTTACATGAGTAAATTTGAACTTTTAGGTTTGTATGGGAAAATTTAATATTTTGTACTGAAAAATCAACATCATTTTTGTTTCTTCTGTGGAACCGAGCCAGCTGATGGTTTTTATGCCAATTTATTAATTTCCTATAGGAAATTTTCCGCTGAACAACTTCGTCCAAGACTGTAACTTCGTATCTTATTAGGCAAACAAGTTATTAGCTGTTTAACAGAGGTATGTGTTTCTGCATTGATAAACAGTAAATTCAATTGACATCACTGCTGGAGCTTCGCGAAGTATTGCAAGAAAAGTAGTCATGACATGATAGGCCTCGCTAGGCACCCTGCAGTGATGTCAATTGAATTTACTGTTTATCAATGCGAAAAGACATACCCCTGTTAAACAGCTAATAACTTTTCAACCTAATAGGATACGAATTTACAGTCTTCGACAAAGTTGAAGAAACAAAAATGATGTTGATTTTTCAGTACAAAATATTCAATTTTCCCAAACAAACCTAAAAGTTCAAATTTACTTATGTAAACGTAACATAAAAATTCTGCAAAAAATCATGGATGAGTTTAGGACCAAAACGAAGCTTATTAGACCCCAAAGTTTGAGAAATTCAAAAATGACCCCAAATCGACTCAGTCTACCGCTCCAATCAATGCTAATATTCGTCCTTATCTCACTCCAGCAGTTACCGGGGATGGATCAGACAAGGGAAGACAGCTCTTTGGAACAGAAGATGTTTTAATGCCTTCTCAATTCCTTCTTCTAGCTTCCTCCAATCATCGAACATTCTCCAGATTGCATCCGCATAGCGAATAATCAAGCGCACGGTGATCGTCAGATTTAAGGTCATCTTTCTTTTTTATTAAGGTGGTAAATGGATAGCACTCCAAGGCTCGGCGAACCACCGCGTCCCCCAGTATGCTACTCTGAGGCCTTGGGTTCAATTGAACGGCTCATGATACTATGTAACCCTACGCCATAAAGTTCACCGGGGGCTTCTGGCCATAATTCCCATCCAAGACCTGCAACTACGCTATACCCGTGATTAGAGACCAATACTCGATTTCGAAACACCTCCAGCACATAAACCCGCCTGTTGCTACGAATCAAGACTAAGGAACTCTCCTCTATCGAATTAAGGTCCGGCATTTACTAGTAAACTCAAAAGTAAATGTGGGATTCACGTGCTTCGGATAATTATACTTTTTATTAGCTAGATTTAATTGTGCGGTCGGTCTCACGTCTTGTTTGCACCTTGGAGATCATCTGGCTGGGGCGTCCCTGAGACAGCAGAGTTCAAGGACACGATTTAGTGTCACACTGATGACCTGTGCCCCGGTCCGATTGACATGATGCGGGCTTCTCCGTGGTCCGACAGTCCAAACATGACGTGATTCTGTATCTTTGGTCACCCTTGGTCCACTCTTACCATTCGAACTCGACAGCCAGGAGTTCCCAACTCTATCGCCGAACTTTTGATGACAGCCGGAAACTCGGGCAAAAACCGGGCGAAAAAGTGGAGAGTAGGACGAAACAAAGCGGAACGACGATGGCTTCGCAATGAAGCGGGCATTTAGTCCGGAACTCTCAAACAGGGGAGACGTGTCTCTAGTAGTTCCTCCAAAGAAAAACTAAAGTGTGCTAGTGTAGTTACACCCAAAACGAGCAACCATCAAAATTTTGTTCCACTGTTACAGGACTTTTTCCATAACGAACTTCTCGCCTGACCGTGGTTCGCGGAAATACCAAAACAAAATCCGAAAGGGAGAGCAAGTTTGCCATTACCGGGCGCCCCGCCGAAGTTTTGCCCACGTGTCCACGTTGCATCGAGTGAGGAAGACCAGAAAGAAACCGATCGGATCCGAGCCGGGGGTTTAGTCGCAATTAATCAGACCCGTTCCTACTTTACCAGGTTCTTCATTTCGCTGGTGCCCAAGATCCAAAGTGAGGAAGCGATTTTGCCGACAACTTGCGCTCCTATTCAAGAGGCGACCACGGGGCCTGGAAACCCTTCAAGTCCTCAAGGATCGTACCGAAGAAACACGGGCCACTGACCAACACGGGGTCCGGCTTTACCAGGGATCAACATCTGTGGAGTATGAAACCTACTACTTCCTCCGGCGTGTAAAAGATTCCCTTTCTAGACCTCAGGGCGGCACGTTTAACAAACAAAATCGCAGGGAGCTTCCAGAATGCACTCAGAAATAAACCCAAAATTGCACTTCTCGACAAAAGTATATTTCTTTAACGTTTGCACTGCTTCTATTACAAAAAGACACGAGAGCCAAGCTCTTGTGGATACTGCCAACTCCTAGTCGGTAAAGCTGACGTAACGGAATCCGCTTCCGTGGTTGACGGTCGATGGCGGCACCTCAGATACGTGTTAGATCACGATTCGTGTTGGCAGAGACCTTCAACTGATATCTGGTCCACTGTGCCGGCCGATTCGTAGGGTTCAGGATGGACAATGGACCGAGGCCCTTGATCGTGGGTTAACTAATGTTCGGTGGCGGTTAATCCCGTCGTAGTTGGAGGAAAAAGGCTATTCCAACCACGGTCTTTTGTCCCAAACAAAGGGGTCATGTAGTAAGAAGACACTGACATTAGCGCACGTCCTTTTAGGCGAGAACAAAATGGCGGATGAGCGGCGGTTGACTTACCCGGTGTCTGGCTTTTATTTGCACTAACAAAGTTTGTAGTTGCTTATGTGTACACTGCGGTAGTTTTGAGCAAAGTGAGCCAGCACCAGGCTGCCGCATTTGACCGGCCTTGAACCGCGATCGCTCTTCGTTCGTCGTATCATCGGGGCGTCGCTGCCGATCGTGTGATTGCCCGGAAGCATCGACTATCCAAGTTGGCCCCCTGGTTGTGAGATGACAAAGCATTTTGGCTGCATGCTGTTTACGTTGTTGCGCAGTCGTTGCTTCGGACCAGACACGTGGCTTTGCAGGAGCATGGGTAACAAATTGATAATCAGGTGCGTGGCTTTGCTCGTCATTTAGCCCCTCCTCAAGTAGTCAATACCATAACCTAGGCTTGCCAGATACTTTCAGAAAAAAACGGGACATTTCACGAAAAAAGCGGGACACAGCAGAAAAAAGCGGGACATTTAAGAAAATTTTAAAAAAGCTTAATTGTGTAGCCAAACTTATACGTTTACCATCAGCCAAAGTTGTTCATAGAAAAAGTACACTAAGATTTTTTTAAACGCAGATTGATTTTGCTCAGTTTTTCTTACACGACTTCTATTTACACTGATTTTTGACATATGCACTGTTTTTTCCACGGTTCTCGCAACTTTACACGTCATTTGAAAGAAAATATTTCAAGTCGTCATGTGAACGGCAGATTAAATACCGCATTAAAACCATTGTGTAATTTTTATTAAAAAAAAAAACAGTTTGTTTAGTATTTTGTTTAAAATTTTGAAAACATCAAGAAAACTTCCACCTTTATATACTTTGGACAATTGAGTCGAAAAAGGTGGTGTATAATATTTGGAAATTAAACTAAGATTCCGGCGAAAAAGTTTATCTTTATAATTCTATAATTTATAATTATCTGCAGGCATCTCAGACAATATTCTTTATCATAGGTTGGCTTACGTGCTGCAAGAACACTTAATTGAATCAGAATCTTACTGTAATGCTAAGAGCTTTATATTTATTCTGTATTGTCTTGTAAAAGTTATGAAAAATGCTGTTAATTTTGAGATTTTCTGTTCATCATAGAATTTAAATTGATGCAAAATTTTTATTTTTTTCCGGTATCAGTCAGTTAACTTTGTAAAAGTTTTACAAGAAAAAAAGCGGGACATTTTGAGGAAAAAGCGGGACAGCGGGACATTCAACAGATAAGCGGGACATGTTCCGCTTTTGCGGGACGGATGGCAACCCTACCATAACCTCTCTGCCTGCCACACTCAATTTTTTTTTTACAAGATTGAAATTTGAATTCAAACCATAACAGCCGGCTGTTTGCTGCCGTGAGTGGGTTCGTTCCACTTAAACCACCTTGGGTTTGGTGTGTCAGATGTGCCCCTTGGTTTCACCCTGTGATACTACATCAAGGGGTAGGCTGTGCTCATGCACTTATACATCTCACCCTTTTCCTCTTTCTCAATTTTGGTCTTTCTCCTTCATCCTCTTTTTCCCTTTTCCTCCTTCTCCTTTTCCTCTATCGCCAACTTCAGACTGGTACGGAAGACCCCGAGACGTGTGCCGTTTAGGTAACGCTTTCATAGTAACTCGGGCCCGTCACAGCATCAACTCCTGCAGGATTTCTAACCACCAAGGTGTGCCTCAAGACAAGGCATGACCGATTGAGAAAATACCTAGCTAGAATCCCGTCACGACCACCCCGAATGGTATCTCCGCTTGCTTTTGCTGCAGGAAAGATCGTAGCTGAGTACGTGAGACCTTTTAAGTCTCACTGCACGTTTAAGTCCAGATTAGGGTTATACCGCGCCCTAAAATCGCGTTGATTTTGAATTGTAGTGTCATACGAGGCCCAAGACCTTCCGTTAGCTTGTCAATTTTGGTTGACTATCTTGCTCTCTCCGTTCATCATCTTTCTTGATTCTTATTAGATCGCGCATGATTTGCGAGATTTCGTCGACTATACCACGTCACGACTGTTCGTCGCGACACATTTCACTCACAATATTTTCAGCGTCCAAATTATGAAGTTGTTGACGCCTTGAAATGAACCTGGGGCAGACAAATATAGCATGTTTTGCCGATTCCTCCAGATCTACGCATTCCGGGCAATAAAGCGAGCTGATAAGCTTAAACTGATGAAGGTATTGCTTAAATCACCCATGACCCAAAAGGAACTGTGTCAGGTAGAAGTTGACCTCTCCATAATTCCGATTTACCCAGTCTGAAAGTTACGGGACTAGCCTATGCGTCCATCTTGCTTTTTTCGATGCGTCCCATTGCTCCTGCCACTTGAGCATTGACGCTGCTCTTTGAATTTTACGCACTCCTCTAACAACTCTTGCTTCGTAACACTCCATATCCTCCGCTAGAGTTATGTCGATGGGAATCATGCCCTCGATCAGGCTTGCAATTTCTCTAACGAGAATCACCGACGTGCTCGGTTTTCGATTCTCGGTAGAGATTCTCTGAAACGCACCGCACAGATTTTTATCCGAACCTCTGTAAAGAATCTGTAAATCAACACGACAGGGCAAACACACACTACAGTGAAAAAATGTTTTCACCATGGAGAGCGACAGCGACGGCAGCTGGCTTGGCTTGTTGCGTTTACCAACACATACGAAGCTGAACCACTCGCCCGAAACTTTCATTGTTTGTTGATGCTATTACTACGCACACCATCGTGTTTGTTTTTGTCTTAGCTTTTTTGTGGCTTGAACCAGTCGGTTCTGTGTTTTCACCGGGGTGCTCTACGGTGACAAATTGTCGTACGCCGGAGCTATTGAACTTAGGTGTGTGTGGCTTTCGAAACCGGGGTGCGAAAAATGTGTGGAGAGGAACAAAAAATCTCACCTGGGTGATTTGCAGCTACGGCACGGGGGTGTTTTATTCTCCGTTCTCCGTCTTTCTCGGTAGAGAACGGCATCTCTGCCCTCGATGACAAAAGCTGCATCTGCTGATATGGTCCTATATGCACAGGAAACTCGCATGGCTATCAGCCGATGTGTGCTCCATAATTTTGATCTGATGCGCTCTATCTCTATGGTGGAGCTCCAGGCCGCTCCTCCGTATCGTAGTTTCGACAGTGCTACGCTCGCAAGGAGACGCATTTTGCTACTCTTTGGACCATGGTTGTTCGGCATAATCCAGGCCAAGGAATCTATGACTTTCGATGCACTTTCACAACAGTATTTGACATGCGCACCAAAACTTAAGCGATTGTCGATTATTACTCCAAGGTATTTCAGCTGCTGTTTCGAAGATGTCGTGTGCCCTCTAACTGTAATCTCCATGAGCAGCTTAACTCTTTTATTGGTCACGAGTAGAACTTCGATTTATGGTGAGCTATCTGAAGCTCCTCGATAATTCCACTATGACGCTTGGTATGAACCTGCCGATCACACGTAAACGTTTGAAAACGCTGCCCACGGTCGGTTTGACCGTTTTTAATGATTTCACGATTTTTGAACCCGACCACGCCGGGTTTATGAGTAGATGTCCAAAATTAATTTTCTTCTCGCGGTTTCCATCACTTGTAACTTTTTTGAAACCCAACGACTCCTAATGACACATTTCAGATCCGACAACTAGGAGCGCTGTGGTATAATAAACAGTGCATCCAGATTTAAGATGATTCATGCTTTAGTGCTTATGGTTACTTGGGTTATTCAATGTTTTTCATGTTGTCTGAAGTTTCACTTATTCATCTGAGGAGGTTCTTCCCCCGACTCCTTTGGATAAGCGGAGTTCTACTTTATTGGGAAACTCAGTATAAAATGTGGGATTCACGTGCTTTGGATGATTTTGCATAATGGATCTGTTTGTAAAGCATAATCTGAGTTCGTGAAAATGATTTTATCTGTAAACAAGCACCTGCCTTTGAAAGTGATCGCCAAACCTTCCAAGCTCAACCGCATTTAGATCCAAGTCGACTAACGGCGCTAACCAGAAGCACCATGACTGAGGCGAAGGCTTTGGAGTCTCCAGGGAGCTATAACCAACATGTCATGCTGTTGAAACTCAAAAAGACACCAGAGCACTTGCAGGCGTTGACTCGGATGAGAATAAATGATATTGGCTGAGTCCTAGCTGAAGCCTTCTCCGATACTCACGATGAGCTCCAAATTTAAATATCAGAGACGCTGCTCTCAGTGAGAATCTCAAAGAATTGTTACTATCAGCCTATAAATTTGTGTGCTTTAGGAGGTCACCCTTTTTTTCGAAAGACTAATTTAAGAAGTCTAATCACGTTGAATTGAATGAATTTATACCTTATGATTAAGAATAACTCAAACGTTTTCCACAGAAATAAAAAAAATCCTCCTAACACAATGTTCTTGAAATTAATTCGTTTGAACTTAAAATTTTATGCTCTCTCTTTATCGCTCAATCAAAATCAGCAACCTTTCAGCCTTCATATCTTATAAGTGAGTGAGGATTCATGTCCGAAAGCAATTTCTATTCAACCATCCATCCATTCGCCGACAAATATCTATCTATACATTTAGAGACACGGGGGTTAGGAGGAAGGGAGAGAAGAAAAACTCCAACCTCCGTCACGCAGAACGACAAAAATTATAGCCCTATAAAGTTCAATCCGAAGCAATGAATATCGAAACCTGAGCGAGGGAGCGACACAGAGTCCTCATAGCCGATAGCCGTTTTGGGCTTTTGGGCAGATTTCATCGGAACTCGAACGGGGCACATTAAAAATTATACCGATCCTTGATATAAATATACATTTTCCTCAAACTCTCGCTCTCTCTCTCTCTCTCCCCCCCCCTGGCTGTGTCTTTCTCGTTGCGCCAGGGTAAGACCTTTTCCATAAATTTGATATTTTTCCTCTATTTAATTAACCCCCTTTTGTTCTTGGGAATTATTTACGACCTCCATTGGCGATGGGTTGTGTAGGTACTTCTTCATACAAAAATGTCGGTAGGCCTAGGCCCGGGCCCCGTTCGTGGCTGAAAAGCTAGAAGCAGTGCTAGAAGGCTCGACCGGCCACTCACAAACACAAACCCTGGAGCGGAGAATTGCCGGGCGGCGGCGGTCGGGTTTTATTTGTGCGAAAGCCGTAAACGGAAACTTTAGGCAAACTTTTAACAGCTACTCAAGCTGTGCCTTTTACGTCTCTCGGTGCTATTATTGTAGGTTTCCCGTATAGTTATTTCTTGTTTTGTTTCGATGTCGGAAGGAGCGAACGATCTCCGTAATTCCTAGGAACGAAGCACCACCATCAGGAATGACTATGTAGCAGCCCTAAACCGATAAAGCTACCCCCGGGGCACTCACCTCGGCTTTCCACCTTCCTCGGGATCAAAGTCGTGGCCAAACGAAATGTACGGCGGCGGGAGATAGGACGCACATTTTCGGATATTATATTACCCTGTGGGCCAAACCGAGCGCTCGATTCCCTCTCCCGGAGGTATTTAGTCAGGATGAGGGTCAAATGGCGCAGCTTTTCGGTTGACGGAAAGGTTTACACGGATTTACGATTCTCTAATTTCAACAACTTTAATTATTGCTGTTGCGAGATTTTAACTGCCTCGTCCTGCGGTGTTTTTGCCTTAGAGAAGGGGTGGAGTTGTCGATATGGACTTTTCCGCTTCGGATAAGTAAGTGAGAGTGACGGAAGGGGGTCTCTTTCTAAGATCAATGGTGCTCGGAAAACTTTCCCTCCGGGGGCAGCCGTTTGTTCCAATTAATCATAATCCCGGGCAGCTCAAAGTTATGAATGTTTGTATGAACCTTTTCTGAATAGATATGAGCCGAATCGAAAGCAGTCAGTTAAAGGTTTTGTGATCCTGACATTTCTGTGACATTAAAGGACTAGTAAAAGTAGCGGCTACCGAAATTTCCATCCTCCAGCAGATTTTGTCCCTTTTTCATATTCTGCGGTACCAACTTTATGCACATTATTCTTATCGTGGAACCAATTGTGGATTGATTTAGCGTCTGGTTTTTATCATTATACATTTAAAGCACCAAATAACACTTCCAACGAGATCCCATAGATTGTTTGGGTTAAATGTGAAATTTATTGATGATAATGTTTTTTTTTTCGAAGGTTGTGTCATTTGTGTGTAAAGTTTTCTCCCAAATCTAGACGCCACGTGTCCTAGCAACCTGTTGCCAGACACAACAATCGACCGAGCTTAGGAACCTTGTGCAGACCAGTCCGCAGTCCGGAACCGACACTCGGGAGCCGCTGGACCACATCCGGCCGGGGGAGCTACATCCGACTTCTTTACTCGCACTGTCTTACCGTCTGACTGACGCACACGCTCGAGGCGAATGACCAAGCATGATGTCTCGGTATAAACCATACGCACATCCCCCTCCTATCCCAAACAAAAATAAAAATTGGATAATTACAAAGAAACCACTTAAGAATAAATTCTTTTCATAAACTTTGAAATTAAAAAAAAATCTCTCGAACATTAGACCATACTTAAAGACTAACTTTTCATTCAAAAACAACTAACACCTTCGTCAGAATGTCACAGTCCACGTCTCAGATTAAAAAAATACAAGCAAATGAATTATTTTTATGGATGTTATTATTGATGGTTCGCACGCATCCTTAAATCATTCCAGGTTTATTCCAAGCAAGCTGTTGATAAATTCTTTCAAAAAAATGTATTCAATATCAAAATAGGAACAACAATTAAGATATTGCAGAAAACAAAAGGTCCCCAAGCACAAGAGATATTAGCTCGTGGATACACGGTAAACATGTAATCTTACAGTCGGTGTTAATATTTAACCGTTTCATATTTTAACTGAGTTTAGTGGATCAATAATACATCATACGTTCCATTATTTATTCTAGTTTGAATATTGAAATCCATGCCAAAGAAACTCCGAAAGCTAATTGCACAAAACCAATAAGTTCGAAATTTCGATCGAATGTTGAAGTCTATTCGATGTTGAAGTCTAACTTCAGGATATATAATCGCAATATTCTTGCGATCTGTCTTGAGAAACTCTCATAGCATCTCAAAGATTTGCTTTCATTAATTTTTATGAGCGAAGATAAACAAACTATCATTAAATACCTTTTTGTCATGTCGTGTTTCGCGTAATGTAACTTTAATTATATTTATAAATTGCATGTTTTCTCAACCAGAAGAAAAAGCAGCAAGGTTTTTTTCCTTTAGTAAACTTAATACAAGCTGCCCTTCAAACATCCTCTTTTATTACCATCATTCCTTTTTCCACACATTTGTTTTTCAATTTCAAGTTGTCCTGCCAATTTATTAGTATTTTTAAAGAATTTTCCTAGTTCGTAACATGGCCAAACTTGTTCCTATTTGAGCTCATTTAACTCGTTACTTAATTTCGAATTGATCTCATGCAGAGATTGAAATGTTCATATTAACTTCTCTCGATTCACCTTTTCCCAACTTTTTTGATGGCCCTTCAACTCTCTCCATGATTTATTTATATCTCAAGCTGTCCTCTCAGCTTGATTCATGATTATTCATTTCGATGTATGTGGCTTTCCTCTTAAAGCACCATGCATTTGGTATTCATGTCATTATATTCAAGCAGCTCTTTCGACTCGCTGTTTTGTCTATTTTCATCTTAAGCCGTTCTGAATTCCTAAGTTGTCCTCTCAACACTCTCAACTCACTTGAAATTTGTATCTTTTACATACAAGCAGTCCTCTTGACTCACTTGATTTTCATTTGTATTATAAGCTGTCCTCTCAACTCGCTTGATTTAAATTTGATAACATTCTTAAGCTGTCCTCTCAACACGCTTAATTATACAATTTTACAAGATACAAAGCTGTCCTCTCAACGCGCTTTCCAATTCCAAGTTGTCCTCTCAACTCACTTGAAATTTGTATCATTATTTTCAAGCAGTCCTCTTGACTCGCTTGGTATTCATTCTTATCACAAGCTGTCCTCTCAACTCGCTTGATTTAAATTTGATAAGATTCTTAAGCTATCCTCTCAACACGATTTATAATTTCCAAGCTGTCCTCTCAACTCACTTGAAATTTGTATCATTATTTTCAAGCAGTCCTCTTAACTCACTTGATGTTCATTCTTACCACAAGCTGTCCTCTCAACTCGCTTGATTTAAATTTGATACGATTCTTTCGATGTTTCAAAATACAAAGCTGTCCTCTCAACGCGCTTTCCAATTCCAAGTTGTCCTCTCAACTCGCTTGAAATTTGTATCATTATTTTCAAGCAGTCCTCTTGACTCACTTGATATTCATTCTAATCACAAGCTGTCCTCTCCACTCGCTTGATTTCAATTTAATAAGATTCTTAAGCTGCCCTCTCAACACGCTTAATTATACAATTTTTCAAGATACAAAGCTGTCCTCTCAAAGCTCTTGAACAAATGGTACTCCCTAAGTAATTTTCGTAAATTAGCCAAGGTTTCAGATAAATCTGTATCGTATAAAATTTTTCTCAATCGGCAAACCCGAATTTGAATTATCTGTAGCACTCGTTTTCACTGATTTTGAACAAAATTCCCAGCAAAACCATCGTCCAGCGCTGGAATTTTCTCCACAATGAATAATTGAGTTACCCATTTTTTTCAACACTTTCAAAATGGTTAAATTCATAATGAGTAATATTGTTATGCCTGAACTGTAAAATTTTCCCACCGTGTATCGTGTTGATCACATGTTTTTCTTTTTCGGTTCATTTTTTCCATCGCAATTCCAATTCCTGCGGTTAATTAATATGTTGTATTAAAATACCTGCCACGGTCGCCAAATGTGCAGACCAGTCCGCAGTCCGGAACCGACACTCGGGAGCCGCTGGACCACATCCGGCCGGGGGAGCTACATCCGACTTCTTTACTCGCACTGTCTTACCGTCTGACTGACGCACACGCTCGAGGCGAATGACCAAGCATGATGTCTTGGTATAAACCATACGCACAAACCTCACCACCAGATGGACGTGAACTCGACCCTTGGGTAGCTAAGAATCTTGGTAGCGACGCTGTGCTATCGACGTCCTTCAAGCGGTGCATCGAACATCATTGCGAGGGCAATGACCCGAACCAATAGGTTCCATGCCGGTCAAATTATACTGGCTGATTCTCGTCCACTCTTCCAAAAACCATCAAACTATGCACATCAAAGTTTGGAAAAAAAAGTGACTATATTTCAATCATGTGCAGCTGCATCGTTCCCAAGAAAGTTCTATAAGAAACTCAACGCATCTCGCAAAGGTTTCGAAACCAGGGTCTCCGCCCAAGTTACCGAGGCCAACTGACCTCATTGATCCTTAGTCAGTCACCACCGACGGGTCAGATCAAGAAAATGGGAAGGTGAAAGCAGTCCCAGACAACCAGAAATCGTATATTATTTTACAGATTATATTGAATGAATGTTATTAAAACTCATTTTCGTATATCTGCACCTACAATGTGCGGCCCATGCATATTCTTTATCGTATTTAAATGCATTGCATGATTTTATTACGACAATTCGTATATCTGCACCTACAATGTGCGTTTCATGCATATTATTTATCGTATTTAAATACACTGCATGATTTTATTACGACAATACAATCCCAATCAAGAATATGTGTGCTAATGTACCTATATGGCCTCCAAAATAATATACGTATACGTATATACTGGTTTTGCTGCATTCTATACGATATGTTTACACGTATATTTGCACGTATATTTGAGTTGCAAATTTGATATACCCACCAAATGGTTGTCTGGGGTTAATTGAGAAGCGCAAGTTTAGGGGTTTTTTTTCTTTCGTGCATCTCATATTCCCTGCAATTTTGTACTTGGATAAGCGTGCGCCCTGAGGCCCAAAAAAGGGAGTCCCTGAGACGCCGGTAGAAGTAAGGAGATTCTTACAACATGGAAGTGATGTCTATAGATCACTTGCTTCCACTAGTCTCCACTTACTACAAGCTTAGGCTCTCGTCTATTTTTTTCGTATTTCTGCGGCTAAGCTACGCCGCCACGAACTTTTGGGCCTGCCTCTTCTTCGATGCTCATCTGGGTTCTAGTAAAGCGCCTCTGCGCATCTCGATCTCATTTCTTCGCATCGTATACTCAATCCATCTCCAGCGTATGTACACCGGCGATGTACATACATACATATTTGAGATCAGCGATGCCACCTGCACCGATTTATAGGTATTTATACCGATTTTTGAACAACTGATCGACTAAGAATCTGTATAAAGGGTGATACGGTCAAAATTTGGTCAATATCAACTTGACGTATTTCTACAAGAAGGTAGTGACTCCAAATCGCGATGATAAACAAAATATGACGGCCAAAGCGCGATCCCGGAGGCTGTACACGACGATGCTGACGAAGTTTGACTGCGTGGTAATGGACGACGAAACCTTCTTCAAAACCGATTACAAGCAGCTTCCGGGACAGGAGTTTTATACGGCAAAAGGAAGGGGAAAGGTAGCAGATATTTTCAAGCACATGAAACTGTCAAAGTTCACGAAGAAATATCTGGTTTGGCAAGCCATCTGTACCTGTGGCTTGAAAAGCAGCATTTTCATAGCTTCCGGGACTGTCAACCAAGAAATTTACGTGAAAGAGTGTTTGAATAAACGTCTGCTGCCTTTCCTGAAGAAACACGGTTGTTCCGTATTGTTTTGGTCGGATTTGGCATCTTGCCATTACGGTAAAAAGGCCATGGAGTGGTACGCCTCCAACAACGTGCAGGTGGTTCCCAAGGACAAGAACCCTCCTAACACGCCAGAGCTCCGCCCAATTGAGAAATACTGGACTATTGTCATGCGGAACCTAAAGAAGACCAAAAAAAACTGCTAAGGACGAGCAGCAGTTCAAGGCAAACTGGCTTTCTGCGGCGAAGAAGGTGCACAAGGTGGCTGTACAAACTCTGATGGCAGGGGTTAAGCGTAAGGCCCGGCAATTCGGATTTGGAAAAGCGGAAGCCTTACTATATACGGTTTATGCTTCCATCTCTCGCCAGAGACTCGTGAGCATCGTAGCAACCACGTCCGTCGTGCAACATCGGACTTCCCCCCTTTCGTGTGCTACCAGTGAAGGAGGTAAGACGTGTGCCGTCTACATTGGGACGTGCTGGGTGATTCCTCGGTTGTTCTATAGTGATAGCGGTAATTCCCCTGTTCCGGGTTATCCACATTGGCGATCCATTGCCAGGCCGCTGAATTTTCAGCAGAAAAGAACCCGCAAATCAACCGAGGAGTCACC
Organism: Uranotaenia lowii; assembly: GCF_029784155.1. Taxonomy (NCBI): domain Eukaryota; kingdom Metazoa; phylum Arthropoda; class Insecta; order Diptera; family Culicidae; genus Uranotaenia; species Uranotaenia lowii. Next base: position 168,962,323 of record NC_073691.1, read on the forward strand.
CACCACGAAAAAATATTGGTGTGAAATGGAGGATTCAGTGTCACAAATTGCTGCCCAGGAATAGTGAAAAATGCAAATGGCCGAAAAGTGAGGGACTTGTGGAAGAATGGTCGGAGTGTGCGTGAAGAGTTTGTCACTCAAGAACACGGAGCATCTATCCCCGAAGAAAGTGATCCCCGTGGCTTAGCGCTCAAATGTAAAAAAAAAAGACTGGAACCTTTTCATTTTGCTTTGAGTCCGTTTCACTCGCTCACAGTTTCTTTATTCGGCGTGTACGTGCGAAGCGTTTGACGATTCTTGAACTTCATAGTGGTATTGATGAGTATGAGCCAGCAATGCCGTAGGCGCGCGCCGTTGCATATGTAGTGTAGTGTAGTGTATTGTAGTGAGAAGATTTCAAATAGTATGTGTGTTTGCTTGCCCTCGCGCGAGACAGTTGCATTGTGGTAGTGTGAGCCGTTCACTGACAGGTTTTAGCTTTGCCACATAGGGGAAAGGTTTCCTAAATGGGCCTATCGGGTTAAATGACCCTACGGCTGTTTGGCGATATGGCTGACTAGACAGCTTATCTGACCAATGCATTTTGAGGGTGATACGCTTAGAACATAAGGCAAGAAAGAATTTTATGAATTTAAAAACTCAAAAAAATATAAAAAATCATACAAGGTTTTGATACATTTTGATGTAATATTTCGACTTTTAAAAATTATACGTTAAGAAGTTTAAAACAAAAACTAGAATGGTTTTTGTTTCTTACTCAAATAAACTTAAAAAATTAAACATATTTCAGCTTTTGTGGAGGTTTAATAATGATTATATAGTGGAATAAAAGAGTGTTTTTGTATGCCCCCATCATGTTTGTAAAATGCCTCCATCCTAAAATAACAGGTTAAATAGAATAAATAAATGACTTTTATCACTGAACCTTCAAATCTAAGCTCTGAATGACATCTTAAGAATGAATTGAAGATCTAAAGACAGATTTGATAAAGTTTTTCTCATGGATGAACTGCCTCCATAGTATAGCAACCCTAACTTTTGTTTTATTCCACAAAATTATAATATACATAGATTTTTATAAAACTTCAGCTTTGTCGTACGGAAATTATTACTTTCTAGCAGTTTCAATGAAATTATACGGAAATATTGCACAAAAACATAAATTTTGTTCAAAACATAAATAGGCGCATTTAGCCCGCACGGTTTGAGGTTCGGCATTTAAGACAACACTTACAATAAAATCGTTTTCTTGGAAACAGAAGAAAATTTTAACATAAAAATTACTCCAATGTATAGAAAACAGATGCCTGCACATGTGTATATAGTTTTTGTACACATATTCGACGTGATATTTGATTAAATCAGTATTCTGCTTAATAGGCGCATATAGCCCGCTCCTCCCCTATCGCTCGAATGTTTTCGTCAAGAAAATTGACATTGCAGTTCCGCATTCATTTGCTTTTCTAGACTACTTGATTTTAAGTTTCTCCTTTATCGAATAGGATCAAATTAAAACGACACCAAAATGTAAACAAATTATAGGGTTGTGAAAAACGGTGGCTTGAAAACAAAACAAAGAGGCTGTCGTTGGCCCAATCCAGATTTATTTTGAAAACCGAATAAAAAAGTAGTAGTAGTAGTAGTAGTAATTTTAGATATGGATTCAAGACTGCGAAGTGTGGTAGTGGTTCGGAGTGATTTTGATGAACAAAACGGAAACGGATGTTTGAATTTTTGGTAGCGGTTCGAGATGACTGCGATTGGTGAAATTGGCACAGACCATGATGGGCGTGAATTTTCGGTAGCGGTTCGGGATGACTGCAATTAACAAGATTGGCGCGGACCATGATGGCCGTGAATTATTGGTAGCGGTTCGGGATGACTGCGATTCATATAAATAGATGTGTACCTTAATGGCCGCGAACTATAGGTAGCGGTTTGAGATTTGTAGGCGAAAACAAAACGAATTTGATCCAGTTTAATTGTCGTGAAGATGCCTCATAAATTGGGGTCGTTTTTTTACCTAACCTGACCTGAATCCTTCGTTTAGTACCTAAAAGAGAGAAAAAAGTGGCTCATCATAGTTTTCGTATTTGTTTTTGCAGATTTCTAAGCTTTGTATCACTCAAGAGAACGTCGGCCGCTGGAAAATATGTTCAAGCCCCCGATTATAACAGCGATTCGGAGGAAGCTCACGAGCCCTATGAGGAGTGGTCATCGGATGAAGAGAAATACGAGGACCAAAGAGAACAACCTAGCTCTGCAGCTGCAGACCTCGACGAGTCTGGCGTCGATTGTTGGCCTTTGGAAGAGCAGCGTGAAGAAGTTAACTTAGACGAGCGCAAGGACGCAGACGGGAACAACCCGGAGGGTAGTACGGAAAACGACCCCGAGAAGGAAAGAATTCAAGCGATGCACGAGGAAAACCAAGCATTAATTCGGAAGATCGAAAAGCTGCAGAAGACACTGGATGAAATAACCAAGGATATGGACCCTCCACGACCAGCGAGTACCGCTACGAGTTCGGTACCTTTCGAAGATGATCAAAGCTGGAACAGAGGAGTTGTCAATTCAAGCCCGTCATCAACCTCTGGCAGCATCCGTTGGGAAAATATCCAGCCTTTTCCAAACGATGTCCCGGCCAACCGTATGTGGGAGGAGTGGAACAGATTCATCGACCGGTTTGAGATCGCCGCATCCTTGGCAAACGTGAATGATCCTGTGAAACGATTACAGAAGGAAACACTTCAGCGAGATCAGACCGCAGAAGAAGTGCCCAGCTGAGACAACTGGCCGGGACTGGACTCAACCGAAGAAGCAACGTGAAGATAACGAAAGTAGATTCCGCGGCATGGGGCGGCATTCCCGTTGTTCGAAGTGTTACCACTTAATCCATAAATTTGGATCTTGCCCGGCGGCCGACAGAGATTGCTATTCTTGCGGAGAGGGTGGGCACTTCGCGGCGGTATGCCGGACGAAGAACGCCAACAGCATTCAAGTTAAGCAAGACCTTCGGCGAGCCCACAAGCAGGGATGGACGGATGATGAAGACGACAAGACTTGCGACAAGAAGGTGGTTACGAGAGTAAATAGCGATTGAGTGTTGATTTTATTCTAAACGCGTGTTATGTACCTTGTTCTGCATTGAATAAAATTAAAATTAATTTCGGGAGTATTTATTTTTGATAGATTTTTTTTAATTTGTTAAGCACGGGATTAAACAATCATTTGATAAATGCTTAGCATTAAATTGCGGGAAGAATTCGTACATCGGTTATGAAAAGCAAGATTTGCCTCAAAGTATTCTACAGAGAATCAATTCTTTCTTTTTATTTTGAAGTAGAAAGGGGATGTATGGCAGCAAGAATACTTGGCAACACTAGAACGGTTTATGCTTCTATCTCTCGCCAGAGACTCGTGAGCATCGTAGCAACCACGTCCGTCGTGCAGCATCGGACTTCCCCGCTTTCGTGTGCTACCAATGAAGGAGGTAAGACGTGTGCCGACTACATTGGGATGTGCTGGGTGATTCCTCGGTGGTTCTATAGTGATAGCTGTAATTCCCCTGTTCCGGGTTATCCACAGGTGGTATCGAGACAACAGGGTGTATTTTGTTGAAAAGGACATCAACCCACCCAACTGCCCTCAACTCCGCCCTTTCGAAATATATTGGGCAATTGTTAAGCAAAAGATGAAGAAGAATAGTAGGAAGACTCGGGTTGCATCAGAGATGAAGAGATGGTGGAACAAAGTGGTGTTCGCCGAAAAGTTCGAGATTACATCAAAACCACATCGGAATAATTTTTTGTTATTTTTCCTTTGATGCGTTCAGATTTAAGATGAACTATACTTTAAGTGAATCACTACAAAAGGGCTACGGAGCCCAATTGGTCAGATTGAGAAAATGGGAAGGTCAAAGCAGTGTCAAGCGTATGGCCATAATATATTGTTAATTTAGGATTTTTTTCTTTCCGTGCATCTGATATTCTCTGAAATTTTGTATTTGGATAAGCGTGCCACCCTGAGGCCCAATAAAGGAGTCTCCGAGACGCCGGTGGAAACAATTTGAAGATTCTTACAACATGGAATGAACAAATTTAAGTCTATAGACCACTAGCATAGCATGAAATGGTTCAGAACTACGGTCGATTTTGATTGAATTTGAAACTTCCTACTGAATTGAAAGTCCTCCGGCGATTGTCCAACGCATAGGGTCAAACGCATTTACACTGTTGGCAATCCGGAATCAGCGTCTCCACTTGCAGCCAGCCTAGTCTCTCAATTTTTCATGTTTCAGCGGCCAAGCTACGCCGCCACGTGCTTCTGGGCCTGCCTCTTCTTCGATGCTCATCTGGATTCTAGTAAAGCGCATCTCTTCGCAGCGGTTAGGACTCAATCCATCTCCATGAACACCGGCGATGTAGATCGATATTTGAGATTCAATTGCCAGGTCACTGAGCGTAGATGACATATATTTTACAAGGTTGAGCAAAGCACACCTGGTCAGTTAGTCTAAATATAAATTCAAATAATATATTTTTGAATAATCCTAAAAATAAATGTTTTTTATTTTTTGAATAATCCTAAAAATAAATGTTTGTCTGATTATGACAACTAAAGAATAAACAGTTGCAATGCACCTTCAATTGTTTTCTAGGACGTTGGAAAATCACATAAAAAATCATTTATAAATTTGAAAGCACACCCAGCATAAGTACTTATTACAAATTCGGCTCTTCAAATAACTAAAAAGCGCATTGCCCTCATCGTCAGATGCTGTTTCGTAAAGACGGCGCGGCCGACGGCGGCGTCAGGACTTGTGTGTCAAATTTCAGCTCTCGTTTTCGTGTCACGTTCCTTTCTAGCTAGAATGAATGCTCGTTTAGGTTATAAGTTTTTCCTTCAGCTGTCATTTTCGCTCTCCAGCATTTCCGCAAACAAAGTCGCGTCGGAATTTCCAGATCCCATCGTGCCGGAACAAAAGGAACGGAGCCAAACCCATTCACTTCTATCGGATCTGCGCTTGAAAAGGCTTCGTTCGGGAATTGAATTTCAACCCTCTCCCCATTCTCGTTAGCGCCTGGCTGCCTGTCAAGGAATCAAAGCATCAGGGAAAGGCCGGTTTGAAGAAACTGGGCCCCGCTTTTCCGCACCGGGGAGAGACAACAATGCCGAAGAACAAGAAAAGGAGCCGGGGAATTATACTCTTTCAGCATAATAATAGACTCTCTCATTATGTTTATTCACCCTTATAAGCCCACTAGTGCGGGCTCGTATTCGCCATTCTTTTAGGACGGTTTGCACTTTTGCGATAGTGAAACCATTCATCGTCGCATATCTAATATTCAAATGAACCATTGTTCTAGTGTCCCAAAGTCCGTCCAGTGTCTTATGAACAAACGCGAACGAGAGAAGAAAAAACTCATTTGGCAGTGCAAAAAAACCATTCAGGAGTACGATTCTAAAGCAATGTTGCCAAATTGCAGGATCTCTAAGCACACTCATACTGGCGACCGTTTAAAATGCACAGTAAACGGGAATCGACGAGTTCGATTTTTTTATCGAATGTTCAACATGTTGAGTACGTTAATCAACAAAGTAATTTTTTAAACTTCAATTAGTCTGTGATTCGGTAATACTGTTTAAAAACAAAAAAAAACATCCGGTAGCACTGGTGTACCATTGAAAATCACACAATTGCTGCTGTTGAGTGCGGCTCTAAAAGAGCTGGATGAAGTTTTGAATGCCAAATTGAGTGCACCGTCGGCATTCAAAAGCCCAGAGATGACTGTAGCAAGGGAGTAACTTTTTGTATTTTCGGGTAACGTAGTAGGCAGTCCGTCTTACATTGTCTTTGAAAAGTCCATACTACTCCAAGTGGATTGAATTCATTTGTTCAGAATTAATTCCTAACGATTTGCATTCCTGGCGGGGGCTGGCTTTGGCTTTTTGTCCATTGCCTTCAACTCGTGAAAAAGAAACGAAACCGACGAAAACAAGTCAGTTGCAGGAATTTTGCCATAATGAGTGTGGACTTTTGGGATCGTTGATATGAAAACTAGTGTCGGTAAATTTCAGGAAACTTGAAGTTCATTTTGAATGTTGAATCCTTGGAACAATCAACATTTTAAGTGGTCACCCGATCAGAAGAGAAAAGAAAGATATAAATATGAGATATTGTTATATTCAACGTAGAACTTTTCCTATCAAATCGGATATAATTTAGCACCGGTAGGATTTTCAAATATCTCATGTTACATAAAAAAAATCCTTGAAAGAATAACTTATTAGGTATATCATCTGACCCGTCTTGACCCGTCTGACTTTTCCTTGTAATGACTCGAGGTAAACACTTATACTCCTCCTTTTATTGATTAAAATCTTGATCTCTCTTCTTGCGAATCGAGATTTGACTTTTTATGGTAGAGACTTGGGGTTGACCACACAAACCTCTCCTCCTGAAGACTCAAGGCCTGACCTCTCCTCTAACGACTCGAAGCCCGACCTCTTACCCCAGGACTCGAGGTTCGACACCTTTATGGTCGTCGCGTGCCGATCGAGAGCCGCTAATCCTCGCTCCTGTCCCAGCAAACGCGCGGGCTTAACGCAAATACTCGGATGATTTTCGACGAAGACGTCATTCTTCACCGATTCGGATCGCTCAGCCGGCCTCGAGAGCCACTCTATCCGTGGGTATTGCCCGATCGTGGAATTACCCTTTCCCAACGATTTATACTGCGAATAGGGTAAAGTCTTATCCACGCAGCTTCGATCGATGGGAACCGCACTACTCAAACTCGAAACTGCCATGGTTCCTGTTTGGGATGAGATCAGCTAGACGCAGGCACATAGAGTGAATCCAGCTTTCCACTGCCTGGATAGCTACTGTGACAAAGTAGCTGTACCTCCGTTGTCGAGGAGACTCTCGCCAAGAGGACGACATCATCCGCAAATCCTAGGAATTCAGCTCCCGGTGGGAGGCTCATTTGTAGAAGCTCGTCGTACGTGATGTTCAACAGGACCGGGCCAAGAATTGACCCCTGTGTTGTATGCTCTCACCGGTCATGTACTGTAGTTAGCGATTGTGGGTGTAAATAACTTTACACAAGCCTATGTATACATATGAATATGTCGGGACCCTCATTTGGATGAGCGACGACGCAAACGCTGTCCAACTGACGCTGTTGAAGGCCTTCACGTCCACGTCACAACCGCGTTAGCCTGGCACTGTCCACTCTCTCAATGACAGAGTGGATGGTGTCTACGGTACAGCGTCCGCTACGGAAACCAACCTGTTTCTCCGAAAGTCCGCCTTCGCTTTCGGTGTACTTCTGGAGTCGATTCTGAATCACCTTCTCCAGGACCTTATTTCTACTAGTTGATAACCCAGGTGGTAAACCCATTTTACAGATCGCACGGTGAGCCACCACGTCTCCCCAATTTGCTGCTCTGGGTCTATGGGTGCAATTGGACGACTCATGATACATTACTACAAGTAACATTGTTCCCCCTGTTTGACACACTTTATCAATAGTGGTGGGAGGTCGTTTCGCGCTAAAGCGCTCCAAGGCAATACTCGTTTCCGAATCCTCTATCAGCAAATGACCTCATTTTAACACAACTTGACGAGTTAAGATCCGACGTCTCATCGTGTTAAATACAGTCCACATTTTAGCATTCACATACTAGCTTTAAGAGTCCAGTCCAGGAAGTCTCAGAAACACAAAACGAGAAAGATTGCACTCTCCGGTCACATCCGCAGTTCAGGGACATGAACGCGTGTCGGACACTCACCCGCTCACCTGAGTACTAAATACCCAGGTATACCACTTCTTCCGACCAGATTTACAGATCTGTCGACGGTCTCTAGCGGGTTACGTGGTAGTCCTCGTATCCGTACATCCGCAATCGCCGGGACTTGCAGACATGTTTTCGCCCTGGACCACAAGGAGGTGGAACTACCAGATCAGAGCGGACCTCCAAGGCCTAACCCGCTGTATTCAGTAGACTGATCGGCTGGTACGCCGACGGGTCTCCTGGAGGCTTACCCGGTTTTGGCAGAAGGATTTTTGCCACTTCCACATATCAGGGTACACCCGTTTCGTCACATATCGTTGCAAAGATGACCAATACATTTTGGGGAACTTCCTGGTCGAAGCCTTCATGCGACGTTCGGAATGCCGTTCGGTCCGGGGGCCTTCCATGGTTGGAGAGACATGGCGATTTCGCTTAGTTCATCCACCGTATCCACTCTATCCCAGGTGTCCCAGTCGGACAAGAGTGTTGGCCAGCGAGTAACATCGTGCTGATTGAACAGCGCATTGATGATCGCTCTCAACTTGTTTGAGTACGTTTCAGGTGCACTCCCACTTTTCATTTTGACCATGACTATCCGATAGGCACCGCCCCATGGACAGCTGTTTGCGTCTCGGCATAGTTGTTCGAAACGTCGGAGGGTCGATCTTGCGCTTGTGAAATGTGGCCTAAGCTCTGCTCTCCCTTCTTGGGTCCTTGCGTGCTGCATCATGCATCTTGCCCTATGGCAGAAGACACGCAGACCAGCGATTTCCTCTGTCCACTTATAGACGGGTGGCCTAGTGTCTTTACGCGTGGCCCTTCTTGTCATCGCAGCATCGCAAGCGCAAGCTAGTACTCTCGTCAGTTCTTCAGCGGACATGATGTCCAGGTTCCTCTCCCAATGCAACACCTCGACGAAGACGTTCTGGTCGAATTGTGCTGTCTTATAGATGGTTTCACCTGGCCTTAACTCTCGTCTACCTGTCTCGTTAGGCCTCGCTTACCATTCAATCGCACACCAACCCAGGGCTACCGAAGGTGACATCTATGGTTGACGTGCTCCCTTTCCTGTGGTCGGCCCACGCGTTGAAGTTGCAGCTATAACGATGGGGCTTCTCTCCGAAAGCACCTCTACGATCTTGTCAAACTACCGGTTACCTATATCGTGGCCAGTTTAGCATCATTGATCACCCAACTAATGCCATCCGAAGCTCTACGATATGGGTCTGCCACTAGCGCGATGTCCAAATTTTCCTCAACCGTCATCTGCCGCAACAGCTGGTGTGCTTTATAGTAGTGGTTGAGGTTGAGTTGGACGATCTCTATGCTCTTAGCGCCCGGGGTTGTACCACTTGCGCCTTTTTATAGGCGGGGCACCTAGGGTTGCCAGCAGCGTGGTCTCCAGCGCAGACAAGGCATTTTGCAGTTGACCGACTTGTGGCCGGTTTCGCTGCAATGCCAACACATACCGCTGCTGTCTTGCCGAATGCAGTCGAATGACTTGCTTATGCTTATGCTTATGCTTATGCTTATGATACATACACAGCCAGATCTTGTCAGCATCCCGGTGAGTAGTAAAAGTACATTTACTACTCATCTTAACTAGGCCGGGCCCACTGTGCAGTATTGGACGCAGAGACAACTGGAACACAGGGAGGAAGAAACGTGGACAACAGTACCATACGTTTCGAAGGCTACTTATAACTAAGATTTTTTGCCGAATGCAGTCGAATGACTTGTGGCCGAACTCCGTGCACTTGAAGCAAATGTCCAGTTGCTGGGGAATGGATTTCTGACACATAAAACATCTTTAGCCACCCACACTTAAGTGCTGCGTTTGCTAATGCAATCGTAAGATTCAACAAATCGACCTGCAGTCCCGATCTGGGGTAGCCGTTCCTCAAGCGAACTGGCATCTGGTCTAAGCGGATTTTACACTGCTCCACCAGTAGTGCCACCTGCTGTTCTTCCTCTGTTGCGACTTCGTCCAGGTTCTTAATCTCGGCGTTGTCTACAAGAGCTTCGGCCACTTAATCGTAAAGGTTTTTTTGTATTAGTTGATCACCGAGGTGGTAAATCCTTTTACGGATTGCATTTTCAAGGCACGGCGATTCACCGCATCCCCCCAGTTAACTACTCTGGGCCATGAGTGCAATTGGTGGCTCATGATACTATGTACCTCTACACTATAAAGTCCACCTGGAGCCTCTGGCCATAATTCTCATCCGGACCTGCAACGAAGGCTGTACCCATAATGGGAGACCATACTCGCGCAAGCGCTCCTCTACTGCCACGATTCACGACTCACGGGTTGGCAATCCATTCGCCGCTACTCGTGAATCGTGTCAGAATCTGAAGCTTAAGAACCGGCGCCTCTCTTCGTGACTCGAGACCCTCTTACGCCATCTCTCTTGACACAGTTTAAAACGAAAACCACTCCCCTTTCCTCGTCTTGAAGGGCCTCTTTCGATTTGTCTCTTGACCCAATTCGAGACAAGAACAACTCGCCTCTCCTCGAGTCTGGAGATACTCACATCACCTAACGTGTTCTCCGTCTCAACTCTTTTAGACCCAGTCTGAGGCCCATCCACTGTGCGCCACACGTTTACGGCTCGAGGTCCTCTGCCCGTCGTGGGTCTATGATATACGCGAATCGGAGCCAGGAACCTCCCCAAAAAGCAGACCGATCGATACCCGCTCGAACACTTTCCTGCATATCGGGGTCGCGACTACCCGATACGCGTGACGACCCCTCCCTCTTGCGACTGAGCACTGGTACCAGGGCACCCAGTCGCACCACGTTTGTACCACACTCGGTACGCAGGCTGTCATCGAAGCTTGACAGTACCAAGTGTGACGTGTAGTTCTCTTGGTTTCACAAAAGTCATCTGTGTACGTGCCCTCAAGTGCCATGATGACAATCGCCTCTCCCCTCTCTCTGACGCGGAGTTTGCATCGTTCGGATTGTGGTTTGGCTTTTTCGTCTCCGCGTCTCTGGGCATCCCCTTTCTACGCGATACCGTCTGCCATCCGGTATTCGCGTTTGTAGGCTCACCTGCATTCCTTGCAGAGACTTCTTTCCGTGCCGGACAGACGGATCCTGGGCTCTTTTCTTTGGATCCTCGGGTCTAAGTTCACCTGGGAACCCTCTCTTGCGTTTGCCGTTACCAGAAAACACAAGTCCATCCTCGGTTTGTGCGAAGGTATTGACCTTCTTCGGGGCCTCTGCCAGCCCGCGCTTTTAGTATTGGTCTCGGGTCCTGCAAGACGTTTCACCATAGCTTTATGGGATGTGATAAAAAGCTGCATCACCCTGGCTAGCTTTTCGCGTTTTTCCTTGTGGATGTTGGACTTCCCCTTCATATATTCTACAAGGTCAGCGATGCCAGCCATGGTCGCCACGAGTTCCACCGGTGTTTCCGGATCAAGGAGTTCCGTGGAATTAACTGTTCTTCCAGCGCTTCCTGTACGGCTTCATACGGATCCGCGTGCACCAATCAGGTCAACCGAGCTAACAGTTGCCTGATTGGTGAGCGCTTAAGGCTACTCCCTCAGATTGGACTGAGGCTCTCGCCCTTCTCCGTTTCGTCATCTTTCCTTTTTTTTCCAATAATTTGCTCATTTTTGAATCTCACGAGTAAGTTCCACTGCGCCAAAGACCCGCTTGACGCAGTGAGGACTAGGATACTGTGGGATTTCCATCGGAGAGTCCATGGTCATAATCTTTTTATAAGGGGGGGGGAGAGATGTAGTTCCCTTGGTCGTTCATCTGTAGTAATGCAGACATGTTTTCCCTGTGCACCACGGGAAGGTGAATCTACTTCGCAGAGCAAAGTTGCAGATCAGAGCAGGTGGGCACAACCTGAATGTTGTTAGCGGTATACCACTCCATGGCCTTTTTTTCCTATAATGGCCGGATGTCAAATCCGGCCAAAACAACACATACAAGTCTTGTTTTTTCAGGAAAGGCAATGAACGCTTTTGAAGACACTCTTTCACGAAAATTTCCTGTCTGACTGTTCCTTCTCAAGCGTCAAGTGCAAATAGCTTGCCGAATAAGATATTTCTTGGCAAACTTTGATAGTTTAATACGCTTCAAAATGACGTTCGTAACTGCGGCTCCCAGCCATCGATTTTCCCTAAATCCAGACTTCCTAGTTGTTGAAAAAGGTCCTCCGAACACTTGACTATGTTGACTTGGTATGTTGACGGTTGATTTGGCCACATTCAACGATTTTGCTAGTTCTGCTAGTGCGTGCAAATGGCAAACACTTAATAATTGCGACACATTCAACAGGATAAAAATCAGCCAAATTCTTTCACTTTCTCATTGATGTGTATTGTTTACATGCTGTCAAACTCGAAGTTGTGTTTTTCGATTCAATGGAATGGAGGTGAACCAACGTGAGTCGAGAGAACAAATTCTATACAAGCGCCTGGAATTTCCTGACCTGTCGCACCGGCAGTTGAGAAAAATGTTGAACATTCACCACTCAACCATCTCCAGAGTGTTCAAGCGGTTCCAGAAGTGGTTGACGTTGGCCCACGGTGAAGGTGCTGGAAAAAACCGGGACCGGAGAACAAAAACGGAGGGAAAGTGAAGCGAATGATTAAAGCAAATCCTAACGTCTCAAGCCGTTATTTGGCTAAAAAGATTGGCATGTCGCAGAGCTACGTCCAGAATGCAACAAGATAGCTGAACTACATACATACAAGGTACAGAACTTCCCAAAGCGCGATGAGCGGCAACAATCGACGGCCAAACTCGGGCACGGATGCTCTACGAGAAAATGCTGACAAAATATGGCTGCTGTGTGATGGACGACGAAACGTATATAAAAGCTGATTTTAAGCGAATTCCGGGGTTGGAGTTTTTCACCGGCATGAGCAAGTCCGATGTGGACGACAAATTTAAGAAGAAGAAAAAGTCGAAGTTCGCCTCCAAATATCTCGTTTGGCAGACCATCTGCTGTTGCGGACTGAGGAGTGAGCCTATCGTGATAAAGGGCACAGTAAATGGTGAGATCTACAAATTTTAGTGCCTCGAGAAGTGCCGTTTGCCGTTCTTGCAGCAGCACGACGAAGCTCCGCTATTTTGACCAGTTTTAGAGCATCATGCCGCTATTCTAAAAGTGTCCTGGAGTGGTATGAGGCAAATTCTGTCCAATTTGTTCCAAAGAACATGAACCCGCCCAACTGTCCGGAGCTGCACCCGGTGGAAATGTACTGAGCAATAATGATGTGGACTTCGCAAGAGCAAGACAGTCAAAGACGAGAAGGACATGTAAAGAAAATGGAAAAAAAAACTGAGAAACGGGTACCAGATGAAACTGTTAAGACTTTGGTGGAGAGCATCAAGCGAAAATGCGTTCAATTTTACAATCGATGCTCCATCGATTAACTTTACTTTTGTTTTATGAAGTAAATATACCTATGTATAAGAATACTCTATTTTTTTTTGATTCCAAACATTATGAAAAAATAGGTATGACATTTTCGGTGTCGCAATAATTTCGTGTTTGCCCTTTAGTTGAAGTGAATGATTACTAAAAATACGGCAAATTTAAAGTGACCACTTTTGATCCGAACACTTTTTTACGTATAACCACTGATGATGATGACACGAATGCGACAAAGATAGTAAAGTCACAAGTAAAACTTAATCATAAAGGTATAACCACTGGCGGTTCTGACTAGACACTTGATTTAATTTAATGGAAATTTTTTTTCCAGCAATACGTCATATCGATTCCAGAGTGCGCATCGATTGCTTTTAATGAAATGCTATCCCAGTTGGAAAGTGCCACCCTACTATCAAGGAAAAATATACAGTTTTGACGATACAATCAGGCTTAACAAGTAAATGTTTCCTACAGGGATTATTTTTTGTAAAACTTTGCAGAGTTCGCATTACGGACGAATGGGTGGCGAAATTAGACGGAAAATGATCGAATTCTGTTCAAAGAGTCATGTCAGTGTGGTCAGGGGTATAATTATGGACTTGTTTCGAGTTTTTTTTTTCATTCTTTGAAAACAGGTACATATGTGTTACCATGGACATACAATCTGCTCATCAATTGTACGGTTTCAATTTTATAACAGTTGATAATTGATGGACACATGTTTTTGTGTTCGTGATTCATGCTTTCAACCGAATGTACGTTGATGGAAACTATTGATATCGATACATTTTCGATTATCCTTACTGCTCAGCTTTCAATTCAAATGACTCACTATGACTACAATCGGTAAACTTATAACCGAAAGTTACTTTATTGAATCGAACCAATTCATTTCTAAACCCAAGGTGGAAGAGTGACTGAGGCTTCCTTTTATCATATCTAGTCTTAGTTGTTGGTTCAATTTGCTGCTGCTGCTGCGGCTGCTCCAAATGCAATTCAATGAATCCATCTGTTCGGCATGGCAAATGAGTCTAGCAAAACCGATGTCAATAGAAGTGTTAACAAGTCATGGTCTGATATTGATTATTGTGAATTATTTAAGTCAATTCATACTAGCAACAGACGAGCGCTGCTCTCATTGCCAATTCAGATTAAATTTAGTCTTTTCCTTGCAACAACGTAACGTTTGATGGTTCAGCTGGGGTGCTATTTGTTCTGAATTGCTTCCGAGAACACATTCGATGTGGGCTGCAAATGTTTGGGTGAAAGGTTTTTGTCAGAACAAAGGATTCGAATTCATCGGAATTTGCTCCGACAAACGCACGATTTCGATTTGATGGTTCTTTGACACTACCGAGCTTACCGCCTCCAGCCGGCTAGGGAATAAAGCCATCCAAATAAATAGTCGCACAGGGAAGAGAAGGTTTTTTACCTTCCTGTCCTATACTACGACAGCAATGAAGGAACAAGGGACCGATTTTATGTTCCTCAAAGTGCGCTTCGGAGAAAACGACCCCCGAAAGCGGATAATAAAACAGAGAGCAACATAAATAAATATTTTATGCTAGATTGAGAACAAATAAAACAAAATCTACATAATTTTACCTCCGCAGAGTGCAGAGCCAGCACACACTTGTGCATGGTTCTCTGATCCCAGATTGTCTTTCTTTTGCTGCCTCCAATTCGACTAACCATGCTGAGGCAATGCTGATGGATGGATGGATGGGTGAATAGATGGATCAGATGCATTGAGAATATTTTAACATACTCCTCTGGTGCGTATGTTGCTTGGAAATCTTTTGAAATATGGCAATCTCGGCATGGGTTCAATTCTTCTGCTCAGATTTGGTCCTCATTCAGGTTGTTAAAGATAGAGATATGTTTCTTCGAAGGTGACCAAATCTGTAATCTGGTTGCAATCTTATATATAAAAATGGAGGCGTTTTCTTTGTAACAACATCACGTATGAATGGTCGGTCGGAATGAAGTGAAATTTGGTATCCGAGGGTTTTTTGGGTCAGAGATGAAATTTGGTATCCGAGGGTTTTTTTGGGTCAGATTTGTATAATAGTTTCAAGAATATCACTTTTTATGGAAGGTGGTCCCAATACAATTTCAACTTTATTTGTTACGATTTCCATAAGAATCGATTCGCGAGCACGATGAATTTAAGAGCGTGTAGATGAAATCAAACATTTATAACGATTTATACATAAGAAGGTAAAACGAAGTTTACCGGGTCAGCTAGTAATATAATAAAACTGGTATATTTTTCGAGGTAACTTTAGTATAGTAATGCATCGGGACTTCAAATAGTTTTAAAAACAATCTCTTTGAAGTGTATACAATAAAAAAAACATTAAAAAACTAAGCATTCTGCATGGTTTTTTGTTTGACTTATAAAAAATTACTATTTTTCTGCTGTCAGAATAGATACATCAAATGAGATATGACTTAAACAACGTCCAGGTGGATTACATGGACCTAATCTTCCCTAGAATTCACTTTGAAATGAGTCTTCAAAGATCTTTCTACGCCGTGGATCATGAATGAACGTTCCGTGCGTGGAATTGGACTTCCGAAATAATCATAACCACTAAAACATAGCCCTTAAGCAAAACTATATTCCCACATATAACTCTGATTTTATTTTATTTTCATAGTATTCCGTCTTACGACATAACTTGACGAACATAATTCCTAAAATTCACTCGGTTCATAGCAACCGTTCTCCAATTTCTCGGGCACCCCACGTTCGCCAGATCACGCTCCACTTGGTCTAACCACCTCGCTCGTTGCGCCCCCGCTCGTCTTGTTCCTACCGGATTCGTAGCGAACACCTGTTTTGCAGGACAGTCGTCCGGCATTCTCGCAACATGTCCCGCCCAGCGTATCCGGCCAGCCTTCACCACCTTCTGGATACTGGGTTCGCCGTAGAGGCGCGCGAGCTCGTGGTTCATCCTTCGCCTCCACACTCCGTTCTCCTGTACACCGCCAAAGATGGTTCTTAACACTCGTCGCTCGAATACTCCGAGTGTACGCAGGTCCTCCTCGAGCAATATCCATGTCTCGTGCCCGTAGAGAACAACCGGTCTAATGAGCGTCATATACAGGTTACACTTCGTGCGAGGGCTAAGTCTTCTCGACCGCAGTTGCTTGTGGAGTCCATAGTAGGCACGACTTCCGCTGATAATTCGCCTCCGGATCTCACGGCTCGTGTCATTGTCTGCGGTCACCAGTGAGCCGAGATAGACAAAGTCTTCGACTATCTCCAGCTCGTCGCCGTCGATTGTGACCTTGTTATTACTGGACAAGCGGGTTCGGTCGGTCTCGGATCCGCAGGCCAGCATGTACTTCGTCTTGGACGTATTAATCATCAACCCAATCCTTCCTGCTTCGCGTTTCAGTTTGCGGTAGATCTCCTCCACCGCCGCAGATGATCTGCCGACTATATCAATGTCATCGGCAAAGCAAATAAGTTGACTGGATCTGTTGAAAATCGTGCCCCGCATTTCGCCCACCGCTCGTCGAATAACACCTTCTAGCGCCACGTTGAACATCATGCAGGATAGACCATCACCTTGTCGAAGCCCCCTGCGCGATTCGAATGAACTCGACAATTCACCCGAAATCCGCACACAGCACTGCGTTCCATCCATCGTCGCCTTGATCAGTCTGATCAGCTTCCCGGAAAAGCCGTTCTCGTCCATGATTTTCCATAGCTCGTTACGGTCGATCGTGTCGTATGCGGCTTTGAAGTCGATGAATAGATGATGCGTAGGGACTTGGTGTTCACGGCATTTTTGGAGGATTTGCCGCAATGTGAATATCTGGTCCGTCGTAGACCGTCCCTCCATGAAGCCGGCCTGATGACTTCCCACGAATCTGTTTGCTTGTGGCGTTAGGCGGCGGAGTAGGATTCGGGACAACACTTTGTAGGCGGCATTGAGGACAGTGATCGCTCGGTAGTTCTCACAGTCCAATTTGTCGCCCTTCTTGTAGATGGGGCATATTACCCCCTCCTTCCACTCCTCCGGTAGCTGTTCTATGTCCCAGATCCGGATTATCAACCGGTGTAGGCAATCGGCCAACCTGTCCGGGCCCATTTTGATGAGTTCAGCTGCGATGCCATCCTTCCCAGCCGACTTGTTTCTATTCAGCTCTATCTCAGCACATATAACTCTGAATTAATGCTTATTTTGCAGAATGCTTATATAATGCAGAATTAAAGCTAAAAAGGCGAAATAGCGGGCAGAATAAATTGCATCACAACATAGCCTTTAATAAGCAATACAAAGGCTGAATGAGAGGACCATCAAAACGTCATTTTTCGCCAGCCGTATAAAAGCAATAACAATGCATACTTAGAACACCTTTTAATTATTTAATTGATTGATCATGATTGATGTGAAACGGAAATTCAAAATTGGAAATTATTCTTTAATGAATTAAAATGAAAAAAAATTAAAAAAATAAAATCATTATCTACAGACAACATCAATCAACCTGCTGAATGAAGGATTTTTCCAGCTTAATGAAGGGTTCTATGAAATGAGAAGTGATCATAATTGAAATATGAATTATATTTGATGAGTCTCGAACCGAGGATCCCGCAGCAGCCTTTATCTTTCCTTGTGCCTTTACCATTTCGACCACTCTTGATGCTGATAAGGTAGGCGAAAAAACCCGTACTTCAAGTACTGATTTAAAGCTTTATAAAAGCTTAATATAAGCACTAACAGGAAGTTTTAGTGCTACAGTCTTAATGCTTGTTAACTTTATATAGTAGCTCTATATGTGCATATCGTACCAGCATTAGTGCTAATTTTTTTATTGCTTCTATGCATTAATAATGCTTATATAAAACTAAAAAGCATTATGAATGTTGATATAATGTTAACTTGCATTAGAAATGTTGATTTAAGCTGATTAAGGGTTATGGCTTAATGCATATGGTTACTTGTGTTATCCACCGTAAAGTATCCAAGTAGTGCCATTTCTCAAGACGATCGAACTTGACACCGCAGCGATTGATCCGGACTGACGAACCGCATGGATGTAAACAGTAACACAGAGTCGCAAGTGGGAGATAACGTCAACTCGCTATTGTTCTACACTGAAAATCAAAAGTTCCCAAACTTGAGAACTTTAACTCCCCAAACTTGAGTAGATTATTAACAACTCAAGTTTGTGAAGAAATCACAGCTAGTCAATATGTCAAACTTGCCCTTCAAGCAGAGAACTGTTTTTTGGGGGATTTTTGAATGTTGGCAAATCTGCTTCTACTACCTCCATCCAGGCAGATCTACGTTTGGGTGGTCAATTCAAAACGAAGAACTGTTTTTTGGGGGATAATTTTATTCCTGCATCCTTCGTAGAAATCCTCACATATACGTGGCTGTAGCAGTCAATCCCAACAGCTCTTCGGTGGTCGGGCGGTTAGCATCCTTTAATGGTAATCGCAGCGCCACTGCAGGTATTGGTTTGATTTCCGAACCTGTGATGTTTTTTATTTGTTTTAAGCGGGCCAGAGACTACACAAATGGCCTGTACAAATTCGATGATTCCACGACGATTGTTTGATCTATGCTCGCCCACACACTATACAAACATTTTTCACGCGAACACAAACGATTGCTGGCGAAAACAGCAACAGCAACAAAAAAACCATCTCCACCTCGGCTGGGAGGATGTTTTGTACAAAATATTTCGATCCCGACCGATTTTACTTACACTATGCAAATCGTGTTTACAGCGACAAAATTTCATCGAATTTCATCGCATTTGTACAAATGTTGAGTAGTCTGTGGCCCGCTTTAGGTTTCCATTTTTTTTGCAGTATCAGATTTTGGGGGATGAGTTCTCTTTCAAGAGCTTAACTTTGGGCTAAGTCGTCAATAGCCAAACATGTAGGGAGGGAGTTTCATTCGGGATGGTGGGGAAAGTTCTCAAGTTTGGGTGTATTCGAGGTTCAGTGTAGAATCGACGAAAAGTGAAATCGTAGCGTTTACTGGAATTGTTGCCTGTTGAATAGAATGGAAATCATTAGAGAAGTGTTGCCAATATGAAGGATGGATATTCCAAACGTATATCAATCACTATTGTAACCTGACCTTTTTCAATGACTTGACGAGAATAAATGTGATTATATTATCAGTTTCCTATACAAAAAGTACTCTGTTTTATTTTATATCACAGCAGGTTATGGACCTAGTGGTTAACTGGCTGTAGCTTGGTTTCGATTTCCTGATATACTGATTTTTGGATTGTGGATTGTGGTCAACTAGCTGTTGAGAGTCAACCAACACTCGGAAGCCAGCAGCTAAATCAGGCCGATGCTGGTTTGGCGCTGCCTCACACGGCAGCCGAGTTTTCGAAAGAACTGCTGTTCGACGATCGGGCGGAGATCTCCTCCGCAAGTTGCTGGATCCCAAAAAGGTTGCCACCAAGGCCACTACGAATGGCAAAAGGCGTGTTTGCTTCGTGGATGCCGGAGCGACGCATCACATGATCTGTGATTAGAGATTGGTGGAAGACATCTCGAAACTGGCCACACCGATCGAGCTGTCCACAGCCAAGACTGGTGAGTCAATGAAGGCGAATGAAAAAAGGCACTATATCGCTTAAAACCATGGTTAATGGTAAAAATAAAGAAAACTAAATTGCATAACGTTCTTGTTATTACTGAACTAGAGACAAATCTCCGTTCGATTAGAAAGGCTACCACTAAGGGAACAAGGGTGACTTTTGCTGATGGTAAGGTCACAATTGCAGAATTGAGGGAGATCATTTTTCAAGGATTAGTAATTGATGGTTTTTATTCCCTTGAATTGTTTTCAGATATTGAAAATTCCAAGGCTTTGATTGGAAAGTACCGGTTAGGTTTTGATACATGGCACAATAGATAAGGCCATCTAAGCAATGCTGGCGCAACCACACTTATGACACAAAGGATGTTAGAAGGAGTAGATTTTTGCGTCGAGATTTCCAACAAAAACGAATCACGCTGGAAAACAGTCAAGCAAAAAGTTCAAGAGTCTGCAAATACCGAAGTCAAGTAAGCCACTTGAATTAGTGCACTCTGACGTTTGCGAATACATGGAAGAAACCACGTCTGATACTCATCGATATTTCGTGACATTCACGAATGACTACTCACATTCCACAGTAACCTACCTAATAAAACGCAAGAGCTAGGTTTTTGAAAAGTTTAAGAAGTTTGAAGCGATGGCAACGGCACATTTTAATCAAAAATTGACTAAGGAAACGCGTTCGTACAATCTTGTCCTTAGCGTACCACCAGTCTGGTTCAACCATTTACCAGATGGACGCAAAAACAGTCTTTCTAAATGGTCAATTAGAGGAAGAGATATATATGGCCGGGCTTTGGCCAGACCGAACTGAGCGCCATGAGAAAATTTAGAAACAACAGAAATTAAAGATCTAAAAAACGAATATTATTGACTGAAATGAATTCCTTGGATTAAAAAAACATCGATTCTAATTTTTGAGCATTAAAGATTTTATCCCTTGATAAAAGGATTTGCATATCAAGTTTAAATGTCTCGAAAAAATGGTAAACATGAATCGGCAGAGAGGTAACTCAAATCGACAGAAGGATCGTAACGATCTCTCTTACGATTTTGCATCATCTAATCGGCAGAGAGGAACACACCATACGCGTGCCTTGAGTGAGTGCCACGAAATAATCTAAGACACGCCCTCCAGAGAAACACACGAAAACAAGACCGAATCGTGTTTGTATGTTTCCTTTCGATAGACGCGTGTTTTCCTGCCTGAAAAGTCGACTGGTACGACGCTTACTGGGTAAGCGCGTTCTCTCAGAAATCGACAGAGCATGCAAAAAATTGAGAGTTGAGTCACCGAACTTAGAATAACACGGTTAATTTCGGAGACACTCCAAGAAAGCAAATATTCTCATTCGGTTTGTCCTGCTGAGATACCTAGAGGCAACGAATACGAATGCGTACATGCGAAATCAGTTTGAATCGTACACTCGCACGGTGCAGTCGTACCAGTCGACTTTTCAGGCAGGCAAA
This sequence comes from Uranotaenia lowii, assembly GCF_029784155.1. Lineage (NCBI taxonomy): Eukaryota > Metazoa > Arthropoda > Insecta > Diptera > Culicidae > Uranotaenia > Uranotaenia lowii. The sequence continues at coordinate 168,983,582 of NC_073691.1, forward strand.
CACGCGTCTATCGAAAGGAAACATACAAACACGATTCGGATTGTTTTCGTGTGTTTCTCAGGAGGGCGTGTCTTAGATTATTTCGTGGCACTCACTCAAGGCACGCGAATGGTGTGTTCCTCTCTGCCGATTAGATGATGCAAAATCGTAGGAGAGATCGTTACGATCCCTCTGTCGATTTGAGTTACCTCTCTGCCGATTCATGTTTACTGGGTGATGGCTGTCTTGAGCGTTTTGAGTCCTAGTGAAGGGCTTCCTTTCTGCCGACAGTGCTGCTTCGAGCAATTGCGCATAGCTTGCTGCGACCTCAAGTTGCTTTCGTCGGGCGATATTTAACCGAGGTGGGTTTCGAATGTTTTTCACTACGGAGAGTTTTAAGCGCATCTTCACCATCACCAGGTAGTAGTCTGACTCGATGTTTGCGTTTCGTCAGGATCTGACGTCGATGATGTCCGGGAAGTGACAGCTGTCTACACTGCAAAAAATCTAAATATTGGGGATATGTGTTTGCCTTATAGATTTTCGCAATGTGATTCCCATTTAGAAATTACGTGTCCACACATATAGAATACAAAATTATGACTTTTATATGCGTCACATAAAAGTTATATGTGTGGGATAAATATTATTAGCCTACATTGGACCCAAACATTTGCCTAGATCTAGGCGTTTACTTGCTTTCCAACTCGAAAGCGTTTGTATTTTGTTGGAGTTGGTTTTTCGGAGGGAAATAAAAAAAAAGTGAGGTGTTGGCTATCGAAACATTTTTGTAGTATTTATTTTTAATAGATATAAATATAAAAATGCTAAGCCTAATACCACTAATACTTACATGTCTCGTTTCGTACTCCACTGGAGCAGAAATGAGAAATCCGCACCGGAAAATCAGTAGCTAAGACCCGTATGCGACGTTATTTCCCGGTTGACCCGTTTGTCCAACATGTTCCACTGGACGAAGGGATGAGCTTCCTGTGGGGGAGAACAGAAGAGATCAATAAACGATATTTTCTATTTAATAGAGTAATACTTACCTAATTAAAATGTTTTAATTGACACTGGCACTGAACGGGCACTCCAACTTTTTCTCCAGAATGGCCATTTTGAACTCATGGAAATTTTCAAAGACGAAAATCATATAATTTATGTCAATATCATATAAACTTCATATTTCGAACATACAATTTATGTGTGCCATATGATGTTCATATGAAGCATATGAAATCTATGCGTAGAGCAGTTTTGAAGACCTTATGTGTGAGAAAACATACATCCAAGGTGTGGATTTTTTGCAGTGTATCAATACGTGGTCGTTTCTTCAGCTTAAAGAAGTGTGTGGCATTTCGAATTTTCAATAAAAAAAAGTTTTCTTCCTTAACTCAAATCATGTATTATCAAATAAGGTCAAATCTGCTCAATGTGATTTGCTTGATAAAGATTGATCAAAGGCACATAAAAAAGGATAGATAAAAAAAAACAAACAAACTTTTAAAACTGTTTTTTTATGCTGGTAACCGTATCCGATTTACACATTTGCAGAAAAACGTCACTATGGGTGTAGGTTGACTTTCTGTTGGTTCAGTTTACCGCTTTCCTTTTCCCTTCTCCAGTGCCCTTGCTACAAGTAAGATTCTCCGCAACCATTTAGAAGCTGAAATTCATAACCGACATGCTCGACCCAAGGGGACCGAAAAATGATGGGACTTGTTTTGGCTTCGGCAATGATGCCGCCGTCGTCGCTGCTGTTCGAGTGGAATTGTTTACAAAGTCCATATTTTATATTTACTCAATCCGATCCGATTTCCATTCTAGCCCATCATGCATCCGTGATGGGTAGGTGTTCCCGGGATCTGAATGTTTGTTTAGCGTGTGAGGAAACAGCTGGGATGGTTTGCTTGCATTTTGTTCCGATCGCTTTTATGAAGTCTGGATTTGCCAGTCCTAGGTTGAAGATTTTTAGTTTTATAAACAAGAAAAGTTTTTTAAATCATTTTTGTATACATATTTTCGACGAAAAATATAAGATTATGGATAATTTAAAAAAATATATAATATACTGTGAATGCCACTCCTTTGACCAAACGAGGTTTCTTAGTAATGATCCTAACTACTACTACTCGAAAAAAAAATTGGAAACAATGTATCATTGTAGTAGGTAATAACAGCCAATTGAAGAGTATCTAGATTGTGAAAAAATGCAGCAGCAAGTACACCGAACACAATGGAACGAAAGTCAAAGAGGGATAGGATGCAGCACGGAATCTGGATCAACCGAGCAGCTTCGGGCAAGCGAAGCATTGGACCAGAACAATAGTAACAGCACAGACAAGCAGACAGGACACTCTATTTTCATTCTTCGCAAAACGATTTCTGAGCTAGGCAATGTCGCCACCAGGTAGCGCTGCTTCAATTTAAGAGAAATCAAAATTTCTCATCATGGTAGCCCTTGCGGTTTTGTTTGTTTACTTTGACAACCTGAAACCTAGTGAATTGCTTTTAAAAAGTGGATAGGAATTTTAAATTATTTTGTAACTTGCATGGCTATATCCGGTTATTGGAACTTCCGATGGTGCCTGGACAGTGATTCTACTTGGCGGAAAGCTAAGATCGATTATGGATTGCAGAAGCTGTTGAAAAGAAACAGTTGTTTTCTAGGAAAAATGCAGGTAGTATCTGAGTAGTATTTTAAACCGGAAAGTCTTGTCAGCTGCAAAATTCTTTCAGAAGACATGAATCCAGCCTGTGAATACAACATACCCAAGTTGATTCTTGGAGTACGACTATTGGAGGTTGACACGGCAATTTATTCGAATAAACATACATCGTGCAGTTTAACTTGGACTTAGAAGTATCCCAATGTGTCCTGCATGGAGCATAATTCAAAGTTTGTTTCTCTGTGCAAAGTGTACAGGATTCTCGAAGCATATCTGTTATAAATTTATGTGAATTTGTGTAAATGTTATAAATTTATGTGAGTATAATATATTACTAAATAAACGACGGAAAAAAATATTGGATGAAAATGTTCCAACTTTTTTGGGAGTCAATAAATCGTATAATAATCCTTAAATATTTGAATACTTGGCTATCTAAATAAAGGACTGGATCTAAATAAGAACGAACTAATGTATTGCAGTTTTGATCTCCGTTACAAATTTTCAACACGCTTCACTCCCGACGGATCAACGGGTATCACTGTGGCAGGAACACGGTAAAGGAAGTCACTATACTGGTACTGGATATCAGGTGATTTCAGGAAACCAAACTGGAATTCCAGAGTTGTTTTCGAAAATTCTTCATAAAAATGTAGAATTGTTTTCGAGCTATAAATCATCCTCATCTAAATCCAGCTGATAATAGTCGTCAAGATTTTGCTGGTATTCTACCCTTCAGAAAAGAATGGTTGTAAGCTCGCCGTTGTCTGGTTTGCAGCCATTAATCACTGGATGGTAGTTTATCGCTACTGTAATATTAAAAAATAGATTAAAACAAAATCATTTCACTTCATATAGATACAATAACAAGATACTGTTCTGAAAATGATGAAACGGTTGTTTACTCTTCAAATCAAAACGCCAAATTGTCAAAGGTAACCATGATCACTTCTATTATCGAAATTGATTGGTAGGCAATGTCGGCAATAGATGGCAGTGTAATCGCTTTGCGAAAAATTGACCGGATTTTCTTCAGAGTGTCCTGTCTGTTTCTCTGTGGTAACAGAGAGACAGCAGCACACACACAGATGTATACTCATGCAGTGAGTGACTCGCAAAGAGTGAAATAAATCACGGCCAAAATTGCATTAAAATGCAGTGTGTTCCGCATTCGTTCATTGGCGGCAGTTTGTTCTGTGTCTGTCGACCGGGGCGCCTGCTGATTTCAAACTTGCGATAGCAGACATCCCCCATCAGATGGGACGAATGCTGCGCTGCTTCTTCGTTGCCTGGCCCCTTTTTGCTTTCTTCCCGCACGTCGTCGTCATCTGTGGTACGCTTTCAGGGTTCATTTATTTTCAATTGAGCCGAGGAAATGAATGGTTTAATGATGCATGCAGCTTTCGACCGAGTCCGAGGGATTGGTACTGTTTTTTTTTTCTTTCGTTACACTGATATTTGCTCGGATTTTGATGGGCTGTACCAACGACCGACGATGATGATGACGAAGCCAGATTCAAAAATAATAACGAAGGAACAAAAACCAGATTATCTTTCTATTGTTGCAACGAATTTCCATATCTTCTTATGTGCTATCGCTTGATGCACCAAGCGTTGAAAATCGCTTTCTGTGGATGGCTTTTTTCTTTCGTTTCCTGCATTGATCGCTTATTGTAACATTATGGCCTCAAATCTTCCGAGCGTTGTTTGTCTTTTCAACTTACTATTCAGTGTTTTGGACAAAAAATGGCTCTCATTATTGACATTTAAGTTCAAAAGAAATGGTATTGACTGTTCATCCGACACTCTTTCTTGATAATCGGCATGTGTTTTAAAGGGTGTTCGATCCATGGATGGGTCAACTCAAATTCGCCGTATTGTTTCTAACCATCGATATAAAAAAAACCTGAACACCCGTCATTTTGTAGGTGTATGTGTGTAGAATGATGCTTCTATATGGATTTTGACATAAGAGCTTTAGTAATCAAAATGACGTCCAAGCAAGAGGAGCTATGAATCAAAATTAGGAAACCTGGATCGGGGGAAATCAAAAGTCGGGCGCAGGCAGCAATGACGAACAGAAGAGTGGTTACCTCTTCGTTCGAGATGTCGCAAATAAGTTGGGAATATCGTCTACGACCGTGCATGACTCTCAAAAACGATCCGGACTGTCGACTTATAAGAAGGTAGTGATTCCTGTAGATTTCAAAAACTTTGAATCTTCCATGTATCACATGGCTATCAAATAATAGACTATATTATCGAAGAATAGAGAGTCAGCTACCGAACAAATAAGCTGAAGATTTCATCCCAGATGTTAAACTCTTGGTTGAAAATTGTGGATTTACTGAAGATAAAATAAGACTAATTCGTGATCGGTTCGTTTTTGGTGCACCTGATGCAAAAGTGCGTGAAAGAATCATGGAATTGGAAAATCCTAGTCTCGAAGAAGTCGAGCGGATTCTCTTGGCTCGTCATCAGGTTATTCTAGGGGTGCCATCCGTCCCGCGTGTTGAATGTCCTGCTGTTCCCCTTTTTCCTCAAAATGTCCCGCTTTTTTTTTTCTTGGAAAACTTTTATAAAGTTGACTGACTAACACAGGAGAAAATCAAAATTTTGTCTCAATTTGAATTCTATGACGAACAGAAAATCTTTCAAATACGTCTTTTTTCTCAAAATAAGCAGCGTTTTTCATAGTTTATTTAAGACAATACTGAATAACTTTAACGCTCTAAGCATTACAGTAAGATTCTGATTAAGCTTAGTGTTCTCGGAGCACGTTCAACTAATGTATGAAGAAAGATTGGTTAAGTTGCTTCCAAATTATTATAGATTATAGAATTATAGAGATAGAATTTTTCGCCGGTATATTAGTTAAATTGGCTTATATTACACCGTTTCAACTCAATTGTCGCATCTTTTCATTTACTGCAACATCCCTAGTTGTCACATCGCGAATCTATTGACAGTGTTTTGATCCGGATGGTTTGTTTACTTAGTGGTGAAAATTTCATCAAGATTGAAGCAGTCAGACAAAAGTTATCGACGATGGAACGCGAAAGGCGAGAGAAAATTCTGCACACTCACTTAGAGAAACCGACGTGGTCAGGGGTAAAGATCGCGAAATTCCTGAAATATCCAAAATCGACTGTAAATTCGTTCCCAGGAGACCCTTACGGTGGATCGAGCAAAACAAACCAGGCGTAAAAGTGGAACATGCGACCGGAAGCTGCGAGCAAAGGTAATTCGATCAGTTCTCAATAATCCTGGAATCTCCTTGCGTGATTTGGCGAAAAAGTTCAAGACGAACCACGGTACAGCTCGACGAATTTGTTTGCGAGAAGGCTTGCGGTCGTATCATGCAAGCAAACACCCCAACAGGACGCTGAAACAAAACCTGGTTGCCAAAACCAGGGCAAGGAAGTTGTACGAGAAAGTGTTGACCAAGTACAACGGATGCATTTTGATGGACGACGAAACATACGTCAAGATGGATTTTGGACAAATACCCGGTAACAAATTTTACCTTGCGAAGCGTAAAGGGAATGTTGCGGGTAGATTCTAGTTTGTTTTCGCAAAAAAAAATTGCTCGTAAGTTGATGATTTGGCAAGGGATCTGTAGTTGTGGGAAGATTTTCATCACTGGGGACACAATGAATGGAAATGTTTACAAAAAAGAATGTCTCCAGAAGAGGGTTTTGCCATTCATTCGGTCCCACAAAGGTCCGGTGAAGTTCTGGCCGAACCTGGCAAGCTGCCACTACAGCCGGGGTGTCGTTAAGTGGTATAAGGAGAACAAGATCGATTTTGTTGAAAGTATCAATCCACCAAACTGTCCGGATTTTCGTCCCATCGAGAAATATTGGGCATAGTTAAGGGCAAACTGAAGTAATGTGGCAGAACCATGAAAAAACCCGCTTAAATGGAAAAGTGGTGGAACAAAATGAATGGGTGGTATCACAAAAAAGTTCGATTATTCATCCGAAAAGCTGACGAATGATTTTTATGTATTTTTTTTCCTTAAAATGCAACAAAAATCCTACAAAATGACATTTTTACTTTTTTTGTACGTTATTTCTTTGCGCAGAAATGATCCGACCAGATTCTATGTGTAACATACTTTAAATAAAGTGTATCACTTTCACGTTGCCACCCTGTAAACTTACTGACGGTGTAATTTAAAGCAATCGAGAATTTTTCAACGACGTTGCCCGAAGCTTTGTAGATTCAACTGGTTAAAGGATGGTGATCAAAATGTACCAGATCTCATGGAATGTACGTTTAATATGAGCCATAAAACGTACATTCCATGAGACCGGTCATTACCGCTAGAAAGATACAAAACTTACTTTATAGTGACGACGATGTTCCTTCTGGTGAATACGTAGTTTTGCAATTCAAAATTCAAAACTACAGTCAAGTACCTGAATATCCAGAAGCCCTATCGAACAATTCCCAAAACTACAAAGTGGAAACCCTCTTGAAAAAATCGACATTCACCATTTCCATAACCAGATTGGCGAACGGCAGCAGCTGGAAACAATTCTGTCAATTTTCAAATCCATGCACGATTTACGAGTCGTCGTAACACAACTTTGCTAATCTTTTTATATTCCTTCGCCTCGATGGCCCTCGGCTCCTTCTTCCTTTAGTCTCCTCGAATTTGTTTCCATCTTACCGAAAGTTCCGCATGGCAGAAAACCCGAATTGAGCAGCCCGGCATGGTCCATTTTGGCACTACTCGGCTGAGCTAGTCGGTTGGATGTAATAAAAACGAAGCCTAGGCCATTTAATTTGCGAACAATGTTGCAGCATGTCGCATTATATGCAAAACTCGTAAAAAACAGAAGTTCGTCATCATGGAAAAAAAAGCTCGCAAACACACAAACAGAACCCGTTGATGGAACAGAGAACAGCCCAACAACGTAGACTTTTTGGATTTTGGGCGAGCAAAACCAAAAAAAAAAGCGAAATGAAATGAAAATAATGGAGAAATGGGATGATTGGTGTTTTTTTTCTGGCATTGTTATTCCAAAGAATTTGAACCGTCATTCTAAAGCATCGAAACAATCGAAAATGGCATTGAAGGATTCGCTTATTATTCACCGATGAAAATTAAGCTTTGTTGTTCTAGCGAATGGTTGAATTACATTAACAATCATCAGAAATGAAAATCATTGGATTTCGTTCCTGAATTGTAACTAACGATCCGTATACACCAAAAGCGTTAAAATATGTTATCCATAAGAGCTTAGAAAATAACTGACCAGTTAATAACCAAAAGATACAAACCAAAATCAAAATCGAATGTTCCGTATAAAAGACATTCCTTGCGAGAAGTTTTTTTGTTAAAATCGTTCACATTGCAACTGAAAGAATGAATAGACAGACATTCTTGCTACGTGTCATTTTAAGCATAAATAAAAGCCGTCAAATGGAGTAACCAACAGGCCCATGGTGTAGCTGACATTGCTGTTCGTAGCTTGGCTTAACTTTTGTATTTGTATTTGTATTTGAATTAGAAATTTCATCTGACAGTATTGTCTACATGAATAGAAAACGAGAAAAAGAATCTAACTAAACTTACATAGTGATACTTGCTAACTGATTACTATTCCTAACTTTAGTCCTAAAAACATCAGTTGAAATATGAAAATCATACAGGTCGTAAAAATGATTGAACACTTTAAACATAGCTCGAAGTGGTTCCTGCTGTCCGTAGTTGGTTAGCTGGAAATCGATGCGCAGAAATTCTCTACCTCTTAGGATCCGTGGTCTGATGTTGATGTTGATTTGATGTAATAATCCGGGACAGTCAATTTCGTAGTCAATGAGTTTTTTAATGAAGACAACTCGTGCAGTTATGCGCCTTTCGGAGAGTGTTTCCATTCCGATCAATAAACATCGGTGTTTATAATCAGGAAGAGTATCAGGATTGTTCCAGGGTAGAAATCGCAGGGCGAATTTGACGAATCTCGATTGGACTGCTTCGATACGCTTAGCCCAGTATGCTGTGTAAGGACTCCATACAATCGATGCAGTTTCCAAGTTGGATCGTACAAGAGAATAGTACAGAGATCGTAGGCAGTAGGGATCTTTGAATTCTTTGGAAATCCTTGTGATGAATCCGAGATTTCTATTGGCTTTAGCTATGATGCTGGCGTAATGCTCATGGAAAGTCATTTTCTCGTCAAGGATGACGCCAAGATCCTTGAAAGCTGAGACCCTATCCAGCGGAGTATTCGTAATTTTATAAGACCATGCAATAGGGTTAGATTTCCAAGTAAAGGATATGATGGCGCACTTCGTAAAGGATATGATGGCGCACTGATGGTCAGATGGTTGTTAGAACACCATTTAGCGAACAAATCAATGTATTCTTGTAGTCTTAGACAGTCAGCTTCATTTTTTACCACATGAAATAGTTTCAGGTCGTCCGCGTAACCTAATCGGCATTCGGCAGGAAGCATCAGCAACACATCATTGAAAAAAAGTGAGAAAAGAAGAGGGCCGAGATTGCTGCCTTGAGGCACGCCTGACTCATTGAGGAATACAGAAGTAGTTTGGGTTCCTAGTTTTACAGACAGTTGTCTGTTTTTCAGATATGATGCCATCCACGAAACAAACGTTTCCGAAAAGCCCAATCTGTTCAGTTTGGCGAGGAGCAGGTTGTAGTTGACACGGTCGAAAGCAGCTTTGAGATCCGTGTAAATAGTATCTACTTGGAATCCTTTTTCAATAGATTTGATGCAGTGTGAGGAAAACTGGGTCAGATTTGTGCTAATTGATCTACCTGGGAAAAATCCGTGTTGGTCGCTGGATATATAAGCTTTGGCTTCGCGCATAATGGTTTTGGATATCAAGATTTCAAACAGTTTTGACCCAACACAGAGAGATGTGATTCCTCTGTAATTTTGAACATTCTGTTTGTTACCTTTCTAGTGAACAGGAAACATGGATTTTTTTTTTTAGGTTTTATTTTTGACACTTTACCAGCATTATGGCATTCGTGTCTAAGGAAACATGGATGATTTTTTCCATTGTGCTGGAAACGTGGATGAGATCAATGATCGGTTTATAATCGACATCAGGGGCGTGCAAAGATGTAGAGCACAGTTTTTGTATACTGTGGCTGGTATTCCGGCGGGACCTGGCGATGATGAAGGTTTCAGTTTGGTAATGGCGGCAAGAATTTGGTCAGCAGAATATCTCGGTAATTGTATATCCAAAGCGTTCACTGGCACAAATGTTAAGGCTTGCCCAAGACTCACATCGTCAAATAGCGCATTATGTGTGAAAACACTGGAAAAATGTTTCGCAAAAAGTTCACACTGGCCATCAATCGAATCACAAACTTCGTCATTCAAGTGCATTCTTGTGAGCAAACCGGTTTCCTTTCTTTTCTCGTTCACAAACGACCAGAATTGTTTTGGGTTACGCTTCAAATTTGCCTGCATGCGGATCGAGTATCTTTTGTAAAGAGTTCGATTGTATTTTTTGTAATTGTTACTAGCTTTGACAAATGCCGATTTCGAATAGGCAGTCTTATGAAGGCTATAATATCTGAGAGCAGCAGCTCTTGTACGCTTCAGTATTGCTAGAGTTCGGTTAGACCAGGGGGGTTTACGTTTTGCATGCTGAGGTGGGGTGGCTAACGCAAGTAGCTGGTTAATTTTTGTCGTAAAAATAGATACTGCCTCGTCAAGAGATTCAGTTTGGTCAATGCATTGCCGGTTGATATCACGCAAAGCAGTATAAGGAGCCACAAAATCGATTTTCTTCAGATTCAAAGATTGTTCGAAAGTAGGATCGCAAAATTCAATCGCTAAATCGAACGTTAAGTCAACTGTTATGACAGGATGGTGGGCGTCAATAGGGGTCAGTGCCTCAGGCGCCGTTCCAACCACGCAATGGTGAGAAGCCGCATCGTTCACAAAAAGGAGGTCCAATGTTCGATTGTTTGTATTTTTGGCCGAATTCATTTGCTTCAAGTTCATCATTGCCATTCGATCTATCATTAACGAGCTAGAAGCAGATAGCGAAGATGTAATAGGATCAAGATAAGAATCACCGTTTGAATGGGGCACCCAATTTAAATTCGGTTGATTAAAATCTCCGAATAGCAAGCAATAGTCGCGGTAACGGATTTTGTCACGGATCTCGGAAGTCAAGTCCATGTACGATTCCATTACTGATTGAACGCCAGCAGTGTCAGGGCTCATGTAGACGACGCGATCGTTACGATATACGTCATAAACATCTCCGAAGAGCTGCTGTGAGAAGATTTCGTCGTTCAGCCAGGTCTCGGTGAGAACGATGACGTCGTAGTCGGCCTCGCGTGCTGATAGATAGAAATCACGGTATAAGTATATAAGGTAGGCTACTAACACGAATAAACAACTCGTTTCTATGCAAACTAGTGACGTCATTACTACCTGCCTATAGCGTGCCAGACAAAAAGTTTTGCTCGCGTAGATTACTAGATGGATAGTAATGACGACATTATCGGGAAGATATCACCTTATTATATTGTACACCGTGGATAGAAATCATCTATTTTGGTGCGGAGACCTCGAACGTTCTGATAGTAAACAGAAAGAGCGGAATGGTTGTCCGGAGCGATGAGATCGTACGCTGATGCGCAAGAGATTTTCTGTAAGATGGGCTCATTTAATTGACGTGTGGCTTCTGTGGTGAGTGCTTCGGCGGGACACTGTCTAGGGACCTGTCTAGGAGTCCAGGGGGATCGTTGCCGTCAGAGAGGAATTCATTCATGGGATCCATGATAACATCAGCTTGCTGCGGGTTGCTGCATTGTAGAGCGTCGTTTGGGAGAAGATTTTCGAGTGCGTTGCGAGGAGATGGTTGCTATATGGGAACAGAATAGTCTGTTCGATGTTTCGTTGCTTTCAGTCTGCGCTGGTAGATAGGGCATTCGTTTGACCAAGCAGAATGTGCTGTGTTGAGAAGTTGATCGTTCGGTAGCTGGGTGTTTTTGTTTGTAAGATCGCAGTTGATGCATTTCTCGAAAGTTGATTCACATTTTGAAATAAGATGTACTTCTGCGCATCGCGGGCAGCATATGTGACCATATTCAGAACAATTGTAGCAGCGTCGGACATCAATTTGCTCAGACACGCGACATCGGCTCCATCCAATATTCATGCCTTTGAGTTTCAGAAGTTGTTCAAAAGTTGAAGTATCGGGCTCAATAATAGCGTACATGCGATCTACTAGTTTGTTGTGTTTGGCGATTTTGATAATATTTAAGGTTGCTGAATCTGGCATGTTGTTCTGCTGTTTCAAGAAATTGATGAGTGAGGATGCATCTATGTCCGCAGTGAAACCAGAGATGTTGAGACGAGGTTTTAAAGGTGTTCGCAATTCTGACTCGTATTTTTCAGAAAGTGTACTTTTAACGGTGCATAACAATTTCTGGGCAGACTCAGCTGAAGCACATCGAATAGCTAAGTCTCCACTTGGAAGTGACCGCGCATATTTGACTTCAAACTCGATTAGATCAAGGGAGCTTTGAATCTCGGATTTGGTAGTTTCACCATTCTGGGTGACTTTTGGTTTAATGATGACTGTCTGGGCGATGCGGGCCAGCCCTGTGGGTCTGATGCGTTGTATGTTTGTTACTGATGGTGAAGGCGACGAAGGAGGAGCGGAGGAGGTGATCAGAGGCAACTGCTTGGTTGTTTTGCAAGGTTGAGACTGTCGTTGCTTCCCTGAGCGCAGCTGACCCGCAGAGGGAAATGAAATCTTAGGAGTGAGCGATGTTGTGTTAATCAGGCGAGTTTTAGGAGTGTTCGTATTGTTTTGAACAACTTGGGAAAAAGTCGGCGCAGTACTGTTAGGGCGATTGAAGTGTCGAGAAATTTCCAGCAGAAGTTCGTTTTTTAAACTGTCAATTTTAATTTGCAGTGTGTTGACGAGCTCAGAGTGTTTGTTGTTCAGCTGATTCGACGAAAAATTCTTCTTATTACAATTTGTGCAGACATACCTCAGTGTAGAATTTTCTTTAAGCGCAGTCAGGCCGGAGTTTGTGAGCCCGGAACAGTGTGAGTGGGAAACAAATCCGCAGCAACCAATACATCGAATACGATCTCTATCGAAGGTTTTTTTGTTGCACACAGAACACAACATGATGGTCTCCATGCTTTGCCGGATTATCAGGCTTTGCACACACAAGGTAGGTGATCCAGATCTAGTACCGCAATAACGAAACAGGAGTGCTTAGCTGCATTATGTGTGATATTATCATAAATCACATTAAATGCGAGAGAACTCCACCGAGAACCTATTTTACACTACGCTATGAGCACAGCGATACCGTTATCAATATTTATTGCGCGATTTTACACGGATAAATCATCTATTTAATTCGCCGTAAAAAAGTCAACAAGTACACGATACAGTGTTGCCAGAAAATTAGCTCGATTGCTAAGCACCCAGCAGTGGTGTCAATTGAATTTATTGTTTATCAATGCAAAAAGACATACCCCTGTTAAACAGCTAATAACTTTTTTGTCTAAAAAGATATGAAGTTATTTCATTCGACAAAGTTGTTCAGCGTAAAATTTCCTTAAGGAAATTTATAAATTGGCACAAAACCATCAGCATGCTAGGTTTCACAAAAGAACTAAAAATGATGTTGATTTTTCATTACAAAATATTCAATTTTGCCATACAAACCTGAAAGTTCAAATTTACTCAAGTGAACTTAACTTAAAAAATTTGCAAAAAATTATGGATGAGTTTTGGACCAAAGCGAACGAACCCCAGGGTTTGAGAATTTCAAAAATGACCCCAAATCGACTCAGCCTACTGATGCATGAAGTAAAATTGTAGCACAAAAGTCGAAGTATGGCTGAGTAACTGATTTAATGTAGATTATTTTCGACCGGGGAGTCATATATCTGCTTACTCTACGAAGTAGCTAAAAAATTCAGTTTTTCATCGACTTGTACTCCTAAGTATTTGACTTGACGAACCCTTTCGATCTCACAACCATCGATTGACAACTAAGGACTTAATCCTATTTTGCGATTTTCGATAATCATCCAGTTGGTTTTTTCAAGATTCAGACATAATTGTCTGTGTTTTTAAAAACCTGCTTCTTGTATAAAATTGCTTTTTGTATAAAAAGTTCTAAGTCATTTCCACTCCAATGGGAGATTGAACCATTTTCAAAAAGCCTGAGACGGTCGTGCTGTAAGTACATTTTCATGTCATTGATGTACAGTATAAATAACAAGGGACCCAACACACTTCCTTGGAGAACTCGTAGGTTATTTTCTCTGTATCGCGAGTAAGAAGAATCATATTTTGTTCTTTCTGTTCTCCAAATAGTTTTTGAATCAGTGTAACAGGAGGTTTGTATGGTCGTCGCCACAAATGAAAAAAACGAAGACATTGATTCACATTTTACAATAGGCCACTTTTATTTTGACCCACCCAAGCTCCCGACTATTCTGGTCAATTTTGTTTCGGAGTGTGTTTTTCACTTACGGTTCTTTTCTGTCTGGCGCCTTCCTGGGAACCATGCATGGTCCCACTGTCTGCCTCGTAGTTGCCTCCGAAACACTCGACGGCCAGGCCATGCTGCTGCTGTAGTTGTTGTTGTTCTGCTGCTGGCGTTGTTGTTGTTCAGCTGCTGGTGCAGAACTTCCCAAGCAGCCGGGGGTGTGGCTGGTGTTGTACCGATGGCGAAGCACCACATGGCAGTGCCGGATGTTGTTGTCGTTCTGCTACTGGTGTTGTTGTTGTTCTGCTGCTGGTGCAGCACGGAGCAGTCGGAGGTGTAGTTGGTATTGCCCCGATGCCGATGCATAATATTGCCGTGCGGATGTTGTTGCTGGAGTTGTTGTTGTCTTGCCATGGGCCGACGTCTCACGGCACTGCACTGACTCCGAGGTCGGCGATGATGGAGTGGCCATCTGTGCCACGATCGCCGCTTCTGACCTCCGTGGGGATGTGGAGCAGAAGCCCCGAACCTTCTCTCGACCCGCAGGCCCAAAAGCCTCCGCGCCCGATCCGAGCCCCACCTTTCTTTTTCAATTCTTCTCCAAAAACGGACCTCCGGAAACATTGATGACAGTATGTTTTTTTCTTTTTTCTTTCTCGTTTTTCGGGAACTATGGGCTGTTGGGTTTTTTCAAAAATAAGTTCGAAACAGTGGGCCAAATCTGGTCGAACAAGTTGGTTTATTTTTTATTAGGATTGGGTTTTATAGTTGTATTTTTGCTCAAATCACACCATAATAAAAGCTCTAAAAATCAACTGTAACATCAGCTTAGAACCGTACCATTGATGCCAATTTTTACCAACACTTCTAACAGCAGTATCCGATCAATTGATTGAAATATTCTCTTGAAGTCTATAAACACAGCCACTATCTAGTTTCCGTTTTCTTAACTGTAGATTCAGTTGAATGCTGCTTCCTAACTGTTCATCAATCAATATGTCTTTATACTCAATAAAGCGTACCAATTGCTGTTTTACTGTTAATTCTAGCACCTTTTCTTGAATTTCTAACATGTTTATCGGACGATAAAATGTCTCAATGGGAACTACAGTAGAACACTTCCACGTTTTGGGTTTATTCCTTACTGCAGACTCGTGTTTATAACAATTCTCAACGGGTTGGCTAATACAGGCAATAAAACCTTTTTTTTAGGGAGACATTTTCGATATCAGCTGTGGGTTTCATATCGTTTACTATTTTGTCAAAATCATGATTACTTATTGTTTCGAATGTGTGGAATTCTCCACTGTTGTACATACTCTTATCCAGGTAGCCATTAAAGCTTTCCGGAATGCTGTTATGAATTTCCATTAGCTTTTTTAAATTTTTGACGAATATTCGTTTCTCAAAAACTTTGAAATCATGCCAACTAACTGAAAATTGTGTCCTTATAAATTGTTTGTAAAGTTTGTCTTTTTTTCTGGAATACCTTTTAGTACCAGTTTTTTTAACGAACAAGCGCATAAACACTATCTTTCAATAAAACAGCGATACGTCTTACCAACTCATAGAAGTCTACGCTTCTCAATGTTGGCAACCCTGCCTTAAGAAGCTGTGTAAACACAATGTTGCCATATTTACTCCAATCATTCTTAATATGACGGATTATAGGTATACCAGCATTTATACAATCCAACATCCGTATTTAATGCCTCATGATTTAACAAACGAAAATCAGGAATGATAGTCGCGTCAGCGCTCTCCTCATTTGTGAACACCAAATCTATCCTAGAACTAGTTCCTGTTATGCGAGTGTCTTCCATAACCTTTTGTCGAAAACTATATTTCAGATCCCTGCACTCTGCTAAAATCTATTGAATCTACAATGTATATAATGCAATGAAAATTGCATGAAATTTCAATGAGATTTTCGGTCATTTGCAGCATTTTAAAGATTAGCGAAAGTCATCATCTTGGGTGGCGTCAGATAGTGAAATTTGACTTCTACTCGTTTAGTCTTTTCACCCAATACCCATAATAAGGGGGGGTTTCAAGCGATTTTAAATCGTTTACAGCATTTCAGAGTAAAAAGGGAGCCGCCATTTTGTGATTCATGTGCCGTAAGAAAGCGAAATTCAACTTCCTCTAGTTCAGCCATTCATCCAATACCACTATCGTGGAAATTTCCAATGATCAACAGCAGCTGAAAGTTAAGCGGAAGCTGCCATCTTAGAATTCAAGATGATGTCAGAATGCGAAATTCGATTTCTTCTTGTCGAGCCGTTCCACTCAATACCAATATTGTGGGCCTTTTATTCGATTTAAAGTCATTTACAGCATTCTAAAGTGGTATCATTCAATCGGACATTCAAAACCAGTTCGTTTTTTGTTTCATTCATAAAGTCTGTCCCAATTTACTATACAAATTATCAACAACTCAGAAGAGAGAAACGTCAAATTTTAGCAATTTATATGGCTATCATAAAAACGTTATAAAATTAATAAGCCATTTATCTGACCATCTTGTTCTACTTTATTCTGGCTGCACTTCAGCATCTCGTTTCTATGGGACCGATAACTAGATCATATGCCCAACATAACTTTTGTTAGCAGTTGATTTGTGATAAATTGATTGAAGATATCAAATTTCAACTTTAATTTCAGTGAGAAAGTTTGTGACTTCCTTAAAAACTTCTATATCGTTTGTTTGCAGTAATTCAGTCAGATTGGCATATTTATTTTCGAAGGTATAATTTTCCTTATTTACAATTAATTCGGACAATACAGTATTATGTGTTCAGTTGTTTCATTTTCTTGGCAAGTATCGCAGCAAGCATCGTCAATAATTTTCATTTTTGCCAACCAGTATTTTGTGTAGTTGTGTCCTGCCTGTAGTGAACTTTATTCAAATCACAGCCGTTCGAGCTGAAAGTGGTTAACAGAATGAAATGACGTTCAATTGAAAATTCTTTTCTCTCTCGGGATTACGCACAGAGAGAGATTTGCTTCTCTCTTTCGTTCAGTTACTAAAATTGCTCTATTTATCGTGACTCAAAACAAGTCTGTTCAATGCTTCAGAACAGATAAGTTTGTTAAATTCTTTTGCATCACGTTGTTCCCTACACTGCCATAATCCGGTTCGAAGTTCTGACTTGCTTGTTTTTTAAGTGCTTTCCCTTATACCAAGGCGTTTCTATGAAAATGGGTTGAATTGCAAAGAAATGCTTTCCTTTTTCTTTCGCGTATTCCTGGTACCAATGATTGCAGTTCGAATTTTGATAATCCGCGAAAATGTTGAAAGCGTCTTTAAGAAATATGTTGTTTTCCAGGTAGTGTTCTGAGGAAGTTCCCGCTTTTGCAAGTTCGTTCGCGATGTCGTTGCCTTGTATGGATATATGACTTGGAATCCATTGCAGAGTTACACCAAACCGACACATTAATTGTATTATGTTGTGAACTACCGTGTTTCTTTCGTATCTGACCATGAAAAAGCTATTAACACTTCGTTTCATATACCTAGTAACAAATTTGCAACAATCCTGACAGGATCGCTATTCCGATTATGAAGTTGTTGGCAACGTTCAACTTGTGGTTGAGTTGATGACACGAGTGTCAATTTAGCATTCTACTGGACACTATTGGTCTAATGTACCATTATGTTTTTAGGTTCTGGGTGGGATCGCGTATGACTACCGTGTCCAGGTACGGAAGTCGACCATCAACTTCAATCTTCATCGTAAATTGTAGACGGTTTTCTTGATAGTTAAAGATCTACAGAACTAAGTCCAGGTGTTTTCAGGTATTGCAAGAAATAAGTAGAGTTTCTGATGGATGCGGCCTACTCCAATATGCAGGGAAATACTACATCCAGGAGTACGGCACAGCCATGGGCCGATAAGCCCGATAAGCCCGATTCTATCCGAATTATTAGTTCTAGACACGATAATTTCCAGAGCAATCAACCAGCTTCCTTTTCCAATCCCAATAATCCGTAAATATGTTGACGACTTATTCCTTGCAATTCCGAAAAAAAGGGGTGACTTAGTTCTGCAGATCTTTAACGATCAAGAAAACCGTCTACAATTTACGATGGAAATTGAAGTTGATGGTCGACTTCCGTACCAGGACATGGTAGTCACACGCAATCCCACCCAGAACCTAAAAACTGAATGGTACGGAGAAGAACATCGAGGCAGACCCAGAAGCTCATGGCAGCGAAGCCTAGCCGCTGAAAAACGAACTGTCGACGAGAATGTTAACTGGATCCACTTGAAAAGATGGCTCCGGATCGTCGACAGTGAAGGTATTTTACAACGGCCCTATGGTACCGGAGAATCGACGCGGAATCATTAAGTACAAGTAAGTGTAAAACAAGGTCTGGTTGATGTGACCGTCAGAGTAACTATTTGAGGGCCAAAAACGAACGAAGTTTGACCGCAACGGGTGATTCCGGCACAAACAGTAGGGGATAATGGGGATACTTGATCTCCTTTTCTTGTTTTCATCATATCTTTTTGGGAAAATTTAGCAACTCGCCGTCTTTTGCAGTTTCTGACAGCATGTATTTTCAAGTTTATATGCTTCAAAAGGAAGAACGATACATATGAACTCGTAGATGAACTAGAAATATTTTCGTGTGATTAAAAGAAATGTGACACTATAAAAATTATTGATACAGGAGACTTGATTCTTTACTAAATGAGACTTGAACCTCAATTCAGGGTGCCCTGACCCTGAGCAAAAATCTAGTAAAAACCAACTACTACTTGACTTTGTTTTGCCATATTAGTTCTCATTTCACAGTTTGTAAGTATCGGACAGTGAGAATTCTAAAAGTTTTTCTACTACCATAGTGCCATTGCATACTTTACGGCGCAATTTTCTAGTTTAAGATAGATACAGTATTTTTAGTCCTTTTTAACAGATAATTACTGGATAAACTGTAGATATTGGACAGATATTAGTTATTTCATAAAGTCTGCTTCATTTAATATTGGAACAAATTCTTTTGCTCATTGTGGCGCTCCTAGTGGACGGATTTGGAAACTTTTTTCACCCACGTGTCGGGAAATTCATAACCTTTCACCATGTATTTATGTCATAACACCAAACGATAGCATTTTGTAAACAACCGCCATGGAAGCCGAACGGAGAGATCAAATTGTGCACAGTTTTCTTACGAGTACGAGTACGAGAATTTCTTCGAAACAGCAATGAATAATTTTTTTTAATTTTTTTTTATGAAAGAGTAAAGAAAATGCTACATTTGTATGAAAAACAAATTATGAATTCGTTAATAAATGACTGAACTACACGCAATTGTTTGTGTTCCAATATTAAATGAAGCAGACTTTACATTCGTCGAACTTGGTCAGCACTTGGTCGTACAGCTTTCGAGCACGGATTCTGGCCACATTGTTCTGCTTCAGCGTCCGATTTGTGTAACAGCATTGTTGTTTTGTACTATTTGGCACATGTTTGTAGAACATTTAATATTTGTAAGACATTCCTGTTTCGAAATATAGCGAAGGAATCAAGTATCCTTAGGGATCAACTATCCTCATTCTCCCCTACAGGTTACCGGAAAAAAAATTTTTGGGAATTATTCCAAAATTTTGTGTTCTGTGTTACAGAATCTGTGAAGAAAATTTTCTTTTGTTAAATTATAGATTTTTCTGTGATTTAGGAAACCTTACAGTGCTTGGATGTATGTTTCCGTCGTCAGTTCGTTGGCATAGGTTCGTAGTTTCTTATTCACGTACACGATTTTCTACAACAGGCATGTCAAACTCGTTTATGTGTGCGGGCCGCATTAAAAATTTTCGATGACGTAGAGGGCCGCAGCCAAAATCAGTCAGAAAACATAACATATTATTTTCGCGGAGATTAGATACAATAAAATGGAATATAGTTATAAGTAAACTTGGAATGAAATTTTGCGTTAAATTTTTAAGTAAGCTTTAATGTTTAACATTCTTATATTATAATGCATTAGGGCTAAGTGGGGTAATTCTGAACAAACGCCGTAAGCGCCGTTAGGGTCATAGTCGGGACTCAAAACTTATCACATGTAATAGTCTGTCATTCTATTGATAAGTTACAGTTACAACTTGCAAACCTAACTGTATAAATTTTGCAGTTAGAATTATTAAAATAAAATAATGTCTCTGAGAAACGAAAATCGTTTTGAAACGTGTCTTATAAATTGACTTCCTCGTCAATGTGAATGGAGATGAAATGTTGTTTTTGAAAGTTACGTTTGGTAATTGATGCTCCATGTGGTGTGATATGATTTTATGATGAAAAAAATTTCCACCCATGCACAAAGAAGTGTTCATATTTACCCCATACTTTTCAAGATGCGGGGTAAATATGAACACGTGTTTTCTTTGCATTGGTTTATGATTGAAATTTACTTTTTATCTTCAAAATCTCGATAACTATCCAAACCTTGAAAATAAGCCGAAAACATTGCTTCATATTTTTTTTTAGAATTGTGGATCTGTGATTATTTGAAAAGATGCCTTCCAGCGAATAACTTCTTAACAGTAAATTAAAAAAAAATCAACAAATCTCAGTACAATGCTACAGGAATAAATGATACAATGCAATAGGAATAAAGCCAATATTAAAAGTCATCACATAACAAGAATCGTTACAGTATTCATAATTACCCCATAGACAAGGGGGTAATTATGAACAAGCGTTTTACGCCCACAAGCTGCAACTTAAAAATTAGAAAAAAATCTTAAAATGAAGAAAGGAACCAGCCATTCATTTTTGGTTACTTTCCAGAATTCCAAAATTAAAGCGCTACTGGTTTGAGCTGATAGTATGAAAAACTGAGTAATTTTGTTCATAATTACCCCACCTAGCCCTATATCTATTGTCAGGTTGAAGTTTATTTGTCACTGACACTTTCATTATTGATGATAAATTTTTATCATATAATCTCGAACGATGAGGAGTTTTTGTAGCTTTCATTTTGGAAAAAAACTGTTAACGTAAATAGCTTCTGCAAACATTGGCCGCCGGTCGTGGCCTAGAGGATAGCGTTCCAGTCTTCTAAGCCAGAGTCCATGAGATCGAATCCCAATCACGGCACATATAGTACTCTTTCTGTGGTCTAGTGGTTTTAGCATTTGTTAGATGCTAAAGCTTAGTTCTTTTAGAAATGGGACAGTTACGAATGCGTGTATCTCAAAAATCTTTCGTTTGATCTTAAAACTTTCTATGAAGGAAATGAAGGTTATCTTATGATAATTCATGGAAAAATTTAAAAAAATATATCTATCGATTTTTTGTAAGTATAAATTCTACTTTAATCTTGGTACCTCCCATCGGCTAGCGCACACTTTTTTCAGTCATGATATTGATCAGTTGTTCAAACTAATACTTCGTCTAATCTGTATTTTAGGTGGCTACATCCTCTTCCTTCAATTTCCGCTACTTTTCGGACCAATACTTCTTTTTTAAAAGAAACTGAGGGCAATTTTGTGGATAAAAATGTTTCGAAATTATCAAATTTGATTATTTTTGAGTCACTTTTTTAGTGGTTTTAGTGGAATTTCTGCTGGCAAAATCTGATAATAACGAAGTAAAACCATCATGAGATTAAACTTAAAGTATAATCGGTTAGTTTAGATCGTAGTTTGCGAAGGGTATATAAAAGATTACTCTTTTAAGGCTTTTCAAAACAGCGAAAACCATAGTTTTTGTTTTGAATATTGTTATTTCTTTCCACAGTAGCAGAATTTTGGCAAATTATAATATTTTATACAAAATAACCAGCAAATACATTCTTTAATATACTCGGGACCTTGCCACGAGCAGACATGGTATAGGATTCATACGCTGGAATTTATTTAGAAAAGGGTATTTCATAAGTTTTGTCGTTCATCAAAAATCATCTGTCTCATAGCCTCGGAACCGGCTATACAGCTTATGAGCTCTAGAACTAGCAAAAATTTTGTGTTTGAGATGTGGTTTGAATGACTCATCACCAGGCAACACTTTCAGTTTATTGGAGGAAAAAATATTTGGAAATTTCAGCGATCTACCCTTAGTTTTTCGTTTTTTGAAAATTAAAAATGCTGGTATGAGACTTGATTTCCTGATGACCCTTAGCCGAAGTTGCCGATCATATGCTTCACTCCAATGCTTGATTTGAACTTTGTGGACATTTTTGACAATATATGCATACTTTTCCACCACTCACATACAGTAATTCTTTGAATAATCAACGGTTTTATCAGCTATTAATTTGATTATGATGAATTTTGAATGAAAGTGTGCAAAATTATTTTTTCCTTTTTCTCTTGCATCGTAAATATCACAAAAACGAGTAATTTTTAATTTTTGAAAAAAATAGGTCGGATAGTAGTTTCTACAGGCAACAAAATGCTGTCAAAATTTTGAATGTCCGATTACTAGTAAACGAGCTATTAGCAAAAGAAAGTGTCCCATTTCTAAAAGAACTAAGCTTTAGCCATAATATCCTTGGAAGATGTACGCCTTAGAGTTAAGTAAATTAGATCTCTTCAAAGAAACATGAAGTTTCACTGAGATCCTATATGTGTGTGTTCGTTTTAAAAAAAAAAAACATAGCAAGAATTCTGGCAACAAATTTCCGTAACTCAACGTAGCGTTCAAGCAAATAGCTGTAAAATTTTGGTACAGCCTCTTCAATGTATTTCACTTTTAATAAAGAATCGCACTGCAGCTCTATCAACTCTAGTTGCAAATCATCTGCAGCATTTTTAGGAGCAAACGAAAATGGAGATACAAACAACGAAAATTCTTGCTCGTATGAATTAAAGATACGAAAACGGCTTTTGAGTTCATCTAGTAACGATTCTAGGTGAAGTACGTATTTATCAAATGATGCAGCCTCATTTGTTCTTTTCAGTTCTTGACACGTAGAGAAGTGCACAAGGTTTTCTTTGGAAATGATCCATAACCATAACTTCGCTTGAAAGTTTTTTACATCATCATAAGCAGTTATGATATTTTTTTCTTTTCCTTGAAGCTTTAAGTTCAAATCTTGCAGGTGGCCAGTGAGATCAACGTCAAATGCCAAATCCTGAACCCTGTCGTCTGCTTAAACATATTCAACAGGTTCACCTTTCATTTCCAAAAATAATATTAATATTTTCTCTTGTAGCAAAAAAATCTTTTTAATAATTGGTGGCAGGAAAGCCAGCATACTTCTATTTAGTAGGGAATTTTGTGAAAATTTAAGACGGGGCTACGCGGGCCGCATTGATCAAAGCCGCGGGCCGCATGCGGCCCGCAAACCCCCAGTTTGACATGCCTGTTCTACAACCTTCCTTCCTTGGGACTCTTTGACAGCGCCGTCTCTCTTTTTTCTCGCTCTTGTTTCTACCTCATCGTAAGGTCTTAAACCTTTTGAATCTTGTTTATCATGATTTAAATTAAACTTTTTTCGAAAGAGCTACCTTTTAGTAATCTTTTCTCAGGTACTCGATGGTGTTCTTGAACTTTTCCTATCACGTCATTTTTTTCCGCTAAATTGCTGAGTATGTTTGTACAGAATAACATGCATTTGCATAGACAAATAGCATTTTATTATCTATACACAAAGGAATTTCTATTGAGATACATATCTATGGAAATAAATTTTTGTATAGTGAGAATTTTTATCCCAAATTGTTAAAAGTAGTTTGCATACACTTTTCAAACCTGATCCCGTTTTTTTGAATCTGAATCCCGACACAAATGGTCTGTTCTATTGCTTTTTATTTTTATTTTTTGCAATTTTGTATCACCGGTTTCGGGTTTGGAACTTTCAAACCGGTATTTGTTTCCACATGGGCTTACTTAAGCACACCGGGCGAAGATAAGCTTATATTTTTAATTGAAAACCTAGCACGCATGATAGGACATTCTCTCACTTGCATTCTCCCGTGTGTAGCACGTTGCTGAGGGCCATAAAGAGTCCTTCTGTTTGATCGTATCGCAAATCTTCTCCCCGCTTCGTTCCACCGACGGACTTATCCCCGCATCATTCGTTTGTTCCTGTGCCCATGCGAAGGGTTCTTCAACAGCCTAACGGTATCCTATGGAAAATAATGCCCTACCATTGTGTTGTTAAAATTTTATTATAATCTGAAAATCCTCCTCCTGGCTGCCAGCGGCAGCAGCAACGGCAGTGAAACAAAATTAGGAAATCCATACTCGTCCCCGGGGCATTTTTCACATTCATATCTCATTCAGAAATCGTGGCTGCCGTGTCCAGAGACGGGGATCGGGGATCGGAGTTCTAGATATTTTCTCGAAGCCGATTTCGAAGGGGCTCCTCAACAGGATTCTGTTGTTGTGCTTCAAAATTGCATGCGGTATTGTCTGGATTTCGGTTTTGCTTGGCTGCAGGAAATTTTCTCTATTCGGTGAAAGTGTCTGTAGGTTAGGCTTGGAGGGATTAGGGGTAGAAAAAAGAAGGTACAAAGTAATTAATGCATGCTGCATCCCAGCGGGAATGTGGAACTCCGGAATTCTCAATGGTTTCGTTCCCTGGTATTTTTGCACGGTCCTTCTTGTCTACATGACCGACGGAAAAGATGAAGACGACGAAGGGAAAGGGGACACTCCGCTTTTTCTTCGACAACTAACTAGCTGCAGTGAATAATTAAATGAAGCGGATATAATGAGCCGAGGTTGATGGCCCGGTCCAAGTTGCAGGGAATTGTTTGGTGGCGTTGCAAATTGATTTAATGTGTTTTAGGGGCTTCTTCTTGGCCGGCAGAGGATGGCAATACTTTTTTCGGATAATGGCTGTGTTTCGGACAGATGGATTGAGACTGATGGCACAGATGGAAACAAAATTGTGCTAATTTAATCACGATTCAAGTACTTATGATAAACTTAAACTAGAATTTGAGTTGAAGCTTTTTAACAATTTAAAAAAAATAAAAATATTTATGGGGGAGAATGAGGATACCCAATTCCTGGGTATACTTGATTCCTACGCTATTTCTCGAAACCGGAATCAAATGTTCTAGAAATAAAAAAATTCAAATAGAACAAGTTAACATAGCTGGTTTCTTAACAAATTTTATTTGTCGAAATATAGAACTTTTTCAGAAAAATTTAACAAAATGTGATTTGAAGATCTATGTTTATCACTTTAAGATATTTCCAACATGAAAAATTATAATAAAAATATTGTTTCCAATATGTCATTCTTTAGAGTATAATATGAACTTCATTATGCCATATTTTCAAAGCAATAGTAAACTCTCATTTTTTTCTTAGGAAAAAGTTCTCCAAAATGTATATTATGGGTATGGTTCCTCCCTTGAGCCCAAAAAGAGATATATTTTTTCTGAATGGATCGTGACGTGATCATTGGTTATTTATCACGGAATAACTGATATTTGTTCAATAACTAGTGTTCATCCAGTAATTATCTGTTAAAAAGGACTAAAAATGCTGTATTTATCTAAAATCTAGAAACCTAAAAGTAGTAGAAACTAGGAAAATAAAAGAATGCAATGGCTTTTGGGTAGTAGACAAACTATTAAAATTCTCTTTGTCTGATACATGGTTGATCGGCTCCTCTCCTGGTGGGCCACACAACGTATTAAAAATTACACCATTTTCCCCCGCTTTTAGCGTTGCAGTTCTTCTTAGATTGCAAAAATGAAGGCGAAATAACGGTGCTGTAGAAGCCTTAATATATGCAAAAAAAAGGGATCTTCTTGGATGGCTTGCAGTTTATATCGAAAAATGCCGTTTAAATATCATTCGGACCGAAGATTACCATCGGTTTGAGAGGTTAAGCTGTTTTTATTACAAATTCATTTGATGTTCTCATCATTGAACTACAAATTTAATAATAATTTAGACATCACTATAGTTCAGTACAATTCAGGACCCCAGCAAACATTTAAGAAGGTATATCGCAGGAACAACATAGATATTAAAACAAATAAAAAAAGATGAAAAGATTGTTTTAAACTTACCAAAATAGCATAAAACAACAAAAGCCGAGGCGATATATCTACAATGACAAGATTCCAACGTTTCGATTTCTCCATAAAAAGCAAAATAAATGATTTTGAATAATTTGAGTAAAACGAAAAAAATCTCTTCGACCGAGATTTCAACTCCTGCCTTTTGAGTTCGCTGTCCGATATCTTACCACGATGCCAAATCATCAGTTAATATGTTCCACGCTATAGCCCTTTAGATGAGTTTTTCTTTTTAGAAACCTGTCCAAGGAAGAAAGGTAGAGACCGGATAGAGCGTCAATTGAAGGACCGCCCATTTATCGTAATTTAGTTCACTTCAAGATAGCTTAATATATACGATTTATACGAATTCACTTAACTTCTATCCGATTCAACGTTTTTTGGGCAAAGCTTGTCATAAATAAATGATAGAGAATCACTCAATACCAACGTGTTTATGAAAGATTTTGAAAATGTGTTAATATTCGATTTGGATTATCATTTCTATTACGATTTCATGTTAACTAGGACATAACAAAAACCAATTTCCAAAAATCGGGACAATTCAAAAGTTTTTTTTTTAATCAGGAAGACCGCCTCTCGAAGGTCAGGACAAATCTTGAAAATCAGGACACCTCAGGAACTTCTGTTTCGGAGAGCAGCGTTTTTTACGTAGGGGAAAACTGTACAGGACGCACGAATTAAGCATAATCGCTCTTTACAGCGATATTAATCATCTAAGAACCAAATTGAAAGTTTACTATCATTCAGGGATCAGATTTAGGTATTACCGTAAAGAAAAAAATATGATAAAAACACGATTTTGATTATATTTTTGTAAAAAACTTAAACAGCCAGAAAATAAACTGCAGGGTAGAACGCTTAGACAAGTGGACAGAACGCACAATATGGAAAGGGTGATGAGAAAAGTACAATGATGATATGAAATTTTATAATTGAAACATTAAATGTTCAGTTACATGATCATCGTATTTTTGAAAACCAACCATACTTTGGCAAAAAATCATTTATTATTGCTTAACTTATCGAATCTTTCGCTTTTCAAAATTCACTTTTCAACATCTTTATTTGTAAAACGTCTTCAGGTAGGCAACGAAATTTAATTTCTTCACTGATATCGCGGCAAACATGGCGGCGAATATCTTTTTTGAGTAGAATATTGTAGTACCTTTTAAACTTGAACAAGGACGAAATTTGTTAGATTTATGCATTGCTATCGTAATTTAGGAGTCAGCAAATAAAAAGAATGACATTTTATTTTTCAATTGGGGTTTTCTCAAAAGTTAACAGCATTTAAAAGCATTCTTCCCCAATTTTGATATTATTGATTTTAGTTAAAATTTGTGAGAAGTTAGTACAATCCAACAAAATAATTATAGCCTCCACTCATATAGTGGAAAAACGATAAGCTGTAGTTTCATCATATTGCAAAGGCTGGTTTACCATAAAACTTGATATGTTATCCATGAATAATAACAAGTTTCATGTTGATGCCATTAATTCTTCTGTTTCTAAGAACTAAGTTCGTTTTAATAAACTTTTCATGTAATGAATGATGAAAAACCTTGTTTGCTACAATAGAAATGAAGAAAAACATTGTTAGAAGCCATAGGCCATAGAAGCCATCTTTGAGAAAGATTGCCATGGACCATCTTACTCCGTTGGTGCGTCTTGTCATGATGAATCTAGTATGGTCGTCTCACATGCCAAATCGCATGTTCAGTCATATTGAAAAAAGTATTGACAGCTGGCTGAAGAGTTTACCAAAATGGGGGTCCAGGGATGCCAGGTGTTAGAGATAAAAAATCAGAGAAATTTGGAAAAAAAGTCTATGTATGTCTGTGCACAAGATTGTCGTTGAATGAAAAGATTGAAAACCAAATTGTGTATTAGTTTATTTTATTTATTTAAATTAAACTTCCGGAAACAAAGAAATGATTTGAGTATTCAATGAATTCATTTTATTGGAAACACTTTTTTAAATCTTAAATTACAATACACTCCGCACTTTTCGGACGCTCCGCAATATCTGTGATTAGTCGTGATAACAGGACGGATCTTTTAAGGGTGGACCAAACCACCAAAATCCTAAACCGGACGCTTGTTCGATCGATGGCATCAAGGTCTGACTCAGGGTGTTCACCATCGAAGCGGCAGTCGAGGCTACATCATGCACTACAACACTGCAACCGGTTCCCTCGTTCAAAGTGCTAAAATCTTCATCTGGTTTTCCCAACAAATACCCATCAGATCCGGATTACTCGATTGGATCTTCTGGAGCAGCGATGGCAACAGACGGGGGTTCTCCTGAAGCAGCTTCTTCATCTTTATGAAGATCGGATGTTCCTGCAGGAGGGCCAGCCGGTTCTCGGACGATGAATTGTAATGCCTCGCCATGTTACCATCCGGTTGGATGACTTTCTGCTGCTTCTAGACAGCTCTAGGAAGAAAAAAGTTCTGAATAAGCAGCGTTTATAGGTCCAACGTCTTCCAGCTTTGCTTACCAGCCCGGAGCTCAGCCGGAAGATTTTTTTTTTTCGATTTTATGAATTATATTTGCAAAAATCACAGCGAACTCTTTGTCTTAGCAATATCTTAATGATTGGCAAAACTTCGTGTTTTACAAAAAATCAGAGCACCTGGCATCCCAGCCAGCCAGCTGTCAAATTTCGGCTGCGTTTTGCCCCCTCCTCCGCATCCAACCCTCGTCTACTTTTTGCCAAATTGAGACTACCATATCTAGATTCATCATGATCAATAAAAAAAAACTGTGTTAGCTCCCAAATTTCTCCTCAACACAATGCGTAATAGATTTTTCCGGAAAAGGGAATTCTCTTCATCAGCGGACGTAAATGCTCTCGCTCACCGCTGTTGACAATCTCACTCTTGATTTCAGTGCGATTTATCTCTCCCCGCAAAATTTGGGGGGGACAGATGAAAAAAATTGCACTTTCTTTCACTGGACAAGCTCAACTGAGGAGTTTGGCCATCCATGGTCTGATACTTACAAACTGTAAAATGAGAACTTATATGGCTAAACATAGTCAACGGACCATCTTTCTTTGGATTTAACTAGATTTTTGCCTAGAGTCTGGGCACCCTGAATTCAGGATAAAGTCTCCTTTAGTAAAGGATCAAGTCTCCTGTAACTTAAAAAAATATCACAATTTTTTTTAATCTCCCGAAAAACATCTACGAGTTCATGTATCGTTCTTACTTTTGGAGCATTTAAACTTGAAATTACACACTGTCAGAAAATGCTAAAGACGGCAAATTGCTAAATTTTCCTAAAAAGATATGATGAAAACAATAAAAGGAAATTCTTCCCTACGGTTTAAGGTGGATGTGAGTTGTTAATCAAACTAAGCTCAGCTAAGCTTATTCTCAATTTCTCCCCGTTCGATTTTGGCAACACGCCCGTATATTTTGTGTTGCCAAAATCGAATGTTGCCAAAATCGAACGGTTTGTTTTCTCAAGTTATTTTTCAGTTATTTTTACAAAATAACTATTATTATTTCCAAAAACGTTATTTTTAGTCAATTTTCGACCATTTGTATAATTTTTTTATTTTTTTCATCATGTTTTTGATGCATTTTTCACCTTTCTTGTTTTGTTTATAATGTTTGTTTTCATTTGACATATTTGCTGTTTTTGTCATTCGTCATCATTTTTTAGTTGTTTTTCATCATTTCCAGTCTTTTGTTTGAATTTGTTCTTTAACTTTTCGAATTTTTCATCTTTTTGTCATTTTTGAGTACTTTATAAATTTATTAAAATATTTTTGTTTTTGTTGCTGCATTTTATCACCATTTCAGAACATAAATAAGTATGTATGGTTTTTGTCTAAATTATATTGGTCCTGTTATATCGAAAACTAAAAGGTAATGTTGTTTCTTAAAACCGTTCGATTTTGGCACATGTGCCAAAATCGGATGTTGCCAAAATCGAATGTTGCCAAAAACGAACGGGGTCTGTACAAGATTGATTTGATGTTCGGAGCCCAGTGACTTTTAACCACGAGTCTGACTCGTGCTAAAAAAGCTGACTCATTAGCACAACTCACAATCCATTTTAACAGAAAAAGATTGCTTTTCTCCATCCATGGCGACCGTCACAAATATATTTAATGATTTTCGCGCTGGTGATTGTCAACCTTGCCAACCAGCGACGAAGAAAAATGTATCAAACACCTCGGCATCGGCAACTCTGTCTTTAGTTTGGTTCCAAAACGGAAGATGTTTGATAGATGTCTGGTCAAAATGAAATGTCGTCAGCGATGTCGTCGTCGCTGATGTTGAAAAAAACTCCGGTTTGAAGAATCAGCGACAAATTAAACAATATCGCGTGTCTGTTTTGGAGCGCTGGAGCTGTGTCAAACTTTTGGCATTCAAAAGTAGTCAATTATATGTATGGTCTGAAAAGTCGTTCAAAACATTCATAAAACGCGTGTTAAAGTTGATTGCCTTCCAATATCGTTGTCTCCGCATCGCTTTGGGCTGTATGCACTCAACGCATAACATGAGTCTTGAAGTTTTGGCAGGCATACTCCCACTAAAAGATCGATTCAATTTATTATCACTCCGGTTCCTCATCAGGTGCGAGGTCATGAACCCATTGGTGATTGTAAATTTTGAAAGGCTACTTGAGCAAAATTTTCAAACCAGATTTATGTCTGTATACCATGTCTTCATGTCCATGGAGGTGAATCCTTCTTCGTACTCTCCAACTCGTGTTTTCATCCCAGACTACGACAACTCTTCTGTCCAGTTTGATTTGTCTATGCAGCAGGAAATTCGTGGAATACCGGTACAACATCGTTCCCTTGTTGTTCCCGGGATTTTCTTTGCTAAGTATGGACACGTCAATGCTGAAAAAATGTACTTTACCGATGGTTCTCTAATAAACGAGTGTACCGGGTTTGGAGTGTTCAACCAAGTATCCAGTGCCTTTTATAGCCTGCAATGTCCATGCTCAGTGTATATCGCTGAATTAGCAGCTATTCATTGGGCTCTGGACAACGTGGCTTCACGACCTGTTGAACAATACTATATTGTAACGGACAGCCTTAGCTCTGTTGAGGCTATTCGTTCAATAAAGCCCGGAAAGAATTCATCGTACTTCCTTGAGAAGATAAGAGATATTTTGAGTACTTTATCAAAACGCTGCTTTTCCATCACCTTTGTTTGGGTCCCCTCACATTGTTCGATAGTAGGCAATGAGAAGGCAGATTCACTGGCAAAGGTGGGTGCAATGGAAGGTGACACATACCAACGGGAAATCGTCTTTAACGAATTTTACTCTTTGGTTCGGAGAAACTCTCTTCTCAACTGGCAGCGAAAATGGGACGAGGATGAGTTGGGTCGGTGGCTCCATTCCATTATCCCAAAGGTAAGTCTTAAACCCTGGTTTAATAGATTGAACTTGAGTCGAGATTTTATTCGAATATTTTCCCGTCTCATGTCCAATCATTATTCCTTAGACGCGGTACTCTATCGTGTAAATATTGCTGGCAGCAATTTATGTAGTTGTGGCCAAGGTTACCATGATATTGAGCATATTGTTTGGTCGTGTGAGACCCACCTTGTCGCCAGATCGAATCTTATTGACTCCTTTCGGGCCCGAGGGAAACCACCTAATGTTCCAGTGAGAGATGTGCTAGCTGTGATAGACTTGGATTACATGTTTGAAATCTATCTTTTTCTAAAAGCTATCGATCTCCACCTGTAATTCTTTTTATTTTCATGTTTCCCTTTCTGTCTTCTTTTGCCTCTAAAAACCGTTAGTTTAAAGCAATCAATTGTAAAAAGCAAATCGAGTTTGGCTCCTTCAAACCTACTGGTACGAGCCGTTTCAAATAAATAATTGTTAAAAAAAAAAAAAAGTTGATTGCCTTACCACGAGAAATTCATAATAGAATGTACTTGTACATAAACGTAAATTTTCATTATGGCCTTTCTAATAATGTCGAAATGTGCAAATGACATTCCACCACACCAAGTGTTATCTCGAACTCCGAAACCAGGATGATAAATCAACTAATAGCAAAGCAGAAACGAAGAGAAAAATAATATAATCGTAGCAAATCCTTGAACAAACAATGACCTGTCATGAAAGAAAAATTCCTCCGTTCTTTTGCTGCTTCCCGGGTCCGATAGCTGATCTCGAAATTTATGCCAACCATAACCGAAAAAAAAACACGCAAAGAAATGCGCTCATTATCTCGGAAAAACGACGTCTCCGACAGCTGCAGCTCAGCTTTTGACGACGATGGTTTACAGATCGGCTCAAGTTTTAGAGCAGAGACGAAAGATGTTGGAATAATAATAAAATCTGAAGTCCTAGAGCGAGGCACTATGCGGGATTCTTTCTGATAAGTACCCTGAACTTTTCACTGCGTCATCCGTATGGGTGGGTACCGGCAATCTTCCTATACCGGCAACCTTGCCTGCAGGGTCGTTTTTCACACCGAGTGTCTACGACGGGTTTTGAGAAGGAAAAATCATCTGGAAATGGGAACAAAAGATTTAAAAACTCGATAAATCTCATTTCAAACCAAGTACAGAGAACTGCTTTTTCATCTTCTCCTGGATGATACCATCGATTTAAGGACTGCGAAAAAGAATTGTGATTCTCTGTCAAGAGAAACTTAGAATTCACAATCAGAACTTGATGCAAAAAATTCTAAATCAGAACATGGAATTGATGTACAAACAATATCCGGGAATGTTCTCGAGTACCGTTTCGTTTATTAATTAAATAGATAGTGGAGTCATACAAATCTCGGCCAAGGCTTTATAGTCTGAGTCTGGAGCTGACAATTCGAAATGTACACAAAGCATTTAGTCAATTAATTCCGTCACTTTGTTTTTAATTTTCTGTGCTCGATCATAAAATGTGACTCTCTTTACCAGCCTTTTCGTCATTAGCTGCCATCGTTAAACAAACGACATTTTGCTGATAGCACCAACTCAGCATCTCCTGAATGTTGATAATTTAGCAAGGAGCAGATTTTAATTAAGTTTTTTAAGGGATCATCAAATAAGTTTCCGTTCTTGGGGCGTTTCTTGGGCAGCAGTCGGGCGAATCGAGACCGTACTCAAGTATTTTCATATGCGACAAGTCATTCGAAATCGTACATTAACCAGCGACAGTTTTTGTTTTCTCGTCTTTCTGTGTCTCTCAAGGGTGTGGGTTGAGAATTATCCACCATGGCAGCCAAGTTGTCGAGATAAAAAATGTATTTTTACGAGTTTCCACTTGGCGTGACATTCAGTCGGTCTCTAAAGCTATTTAATGGAAGTGTTTTCCTTCACTTCCCGCGTCTCTTCTCCCTGCCGTCTTCCGTCCCACGAGATGGTTTGCCGTCATCAGTCAGCTTCCTCAGACGACGTTTTTGCTGCTCCTCCACCTCCTAAAGCAGATTGTACAAGTGCCATCACGGGGAGCAAAGCGATTGCAGCCTTGGAATCTCTATTTGATTCTCTGCACTTTCAACCTTATCACGACATCCGGGCAAGTAGTTCGAAATCGTCATGGCAAAGGAATCCATTGGACCAAATGTTTCCGATAAGAAGTGAAATTGACCGAATCAAGGAAGGGCAAAATTTGATAGGAGACACAACCCTCATAAGAGGGCGGAATCTGCATTGAAGAAACATTATCATAAAGCGTGCAGAACTGGATAATTAATTATATTGGTTCTTTCGTTTGAAAAGAAGTTTTCCAAAACTTTGTATGAAAATGAGAATGTTACTGAAATTGAACAATGTCAATCGACTCTAAATGTAGGTAGCCGAAACGAAATCAGGAATAGTGAGCAAATGGTTTGCATGGTTTTTACTTAACGTAAAAGATATCATGAATCGCTTACTGCGTCTAGCTCCATGCATTCTTAATACTATCGAAATTTAATCTTATAGTCATATATTCATTGATGATAAAGGGTGTCCATGATGAAATTGCCAAACACCAAATTGATTCGCAAAATAAGAGTTTTTATCCGAATGCCATCAAATGTTTAGGGATTGAAAAATAACTATGAAACTTCATTTAAGCATTTTACTCGTATTTTATTTACAGCCCATGCGCAAATGCCCGCACCTTGGCCTTAACCCCGGCCATAAGATTCTGCACAACCTGTGAATCAATCGTTTTTTGCATGTAAACCCATACTTTCTTCAGTTCCTCGAAAGCCTTCACTACCTTAGGTCGTTTAAGAAGGTGCTGCTTCATAATCGTCCATTACTTCTCGATGTGGCGGAGCTCCGGGGTGTTGAGAGGGTTAAACATTTTCGGCACGAAATTGACTTTATTGTCCGCATACCACTTCAGCACGTCCTTGGAGACATGCTCCAGAACGCTGAACTCATCCTCGGCCGTGAAAAACAAGTTACCGGGGATCTGTTTGAAGTCGGCCTTCACATATGTTTCGTCGTCCATGATGCAGCATTCAACTTTCGTCAGCATGTTGAGGTAAAACTTCTTGGAACGGGTTTTGGCGGACTTGTTCTGCTTCTCGTCGCGATTAAGGGCATTTTGTACCTTGAACGTTCGAAGCCCAGCCTTAGTTTTGGCCTTCTGGACAAATCTTCGGCTTAGGTGCAGCTTTTTAGCCACTTCCCGAACGGAGGCGTTCGGGTTTCGGTTGAAGGCCCCAACTATGCGGTTGTGATTTTTGGTGTTGTACGGAATACTTTTTCCTTCACTTCTGGGCTTCCGATCGGAGGTCAATCGTTCCTTGAATCACTTTATCACTCGCGACACCGTGGAATTCGCGATTTCCAACATTATAGCGATGGAACGATGCGTGTTTGGTAGTTGAGCATCACTGATATCAGATGCTAATTAAGGTCGATGCACTCTCGAAAACCGGTTTGGCTCAACTCCGTTCGACCCAGTCAAAACACCAGCTTCTGATACGGCAAAGGCTTTGTGAGGACCCCGTCACAACAAATCACCCACAAATCACCCTTTGTGAACACGGCCTGGGCATTGCTGCTGTTTGTTGTCTAATAGAACACAATAGCTGATGACCAGAGAAGCAAGAACAATCGAGAGATGGGAGTAAGCTGGTACGGTGTGATCGTGGTCGATCGCAATAGACAAAATCATCGCACGAGAGTGAGTTCCACCTCAGAAACCTCAACGGACAGCAAATAAAGCGGAGGATCTGAAGACCAGCCAGTCCAAATCCATATCGCACCCAGCTCACATCGAGCAATCGCCGGAATATCTCTATCCGTTTTGTTGCCTGCATATTGTAACGCTAATTTTAAGTAAAACAGTAATTATAAGTATTGTTCTAAGTTGAAGTGATCTGTTTTACTGCCTAGTCGGCATTTAATTATTTGAAACTCCAAACAATTGGAATATTCGGTTTATGCGGGAGGTAATTGATTGCTAGGCAGACTGGTGTTGCAACCGTGCTGGCGAAAACTACGATTGGGAAATCGATGTTGGGATAGGTCGGATCTAGAGCAACCTATCGGAGGATTTGCAACCAAGGTAATCAGGAACCTGTGCCCAACATTATGGTCCTTCGAACCGGATGAGTCGAACCCGGTTACGTATTTCCTGATCGTTTGGCGCTTCTGAGGAACGAAGCGCGAACCACCATTGTTCAACGGATAGCATCACGCCAACAAAGCGCCATCGCAGTGCAATTTTTGCTGAACAATAGTGCGCCATAGCATTCGGCTTTGGAACAAAGCAAGGCGCCAATTGATTTAGTCTGGGCTTCGGTTGGACACCATTTTCGGAAAATAAGGTGAGCCCTGTATCGTGGTATATGTTCAGCCACTTGGAGTCGGTATGACTTGGTAACTAATCCCCTCCGTTTTTTTGTTGTGTTTACTTTTTTTCGGAGGACATTCACCTACATAAAGCGGCAGCGAGACACTGGTTCTCAAGTCAATTTTGGAAGTCGGCAACAATTTGCCGAGTTGGTCGGAAAGATTCATCACCGCGGGTGTGGTGCTTTGTAGAGCAACGAATTTGGACGGATTGAAACACCAAGGCAAGGGTCTTAGGTGTTGGTCATTGCAAGGCTCGGGTGTGCATCATCGGGATTTGGAGCGGCGGTCAACGGTACAACTTTATGGTGCGGGTGCACTAGTGGTTTGAAGGCTTTTGATTGTTCTCGGAACGGATTTTTGGATTGATGATGCACAGAGGCTAAGTACTGCTGCGATCTGGTATGTTATTTCTGATACTTCTTGAAGCCATTTTGTTTTTACTTGTGACTAATTGGTCAGATTTTGCGAGTGCGAAATCGATTGTGGAGCTTACAATAAGCTGGATCTAATAATCGTTTATGAATCCATTATTACGCGAATAATTGGATTGGTGCACTGATTGGTGCTATTGCGTCACGAGAATTATTTGGTTGAAACTCAAAGCATTGAGTTCAGATTGTGTTTATAGAAAATTAAGGGTATTCCCTTTTG
The DNA here is from genome assembly GCF_029784155.1 of Uranotaenia lowii. NCBI lineage: Eukaryota > Metazoa > Arthropoda > Insecta > Diptera > Culicidae > Uranotaenia > Uranotaenia lowii. Next base: position 169,020,142 of record NC_073691.1, read on the forward strand.
GATTTTATTTTGAATTTGGATTGAATTTTGATTTTCACGAATTATAATGCCTGTTTCAAAATCCACCAAGGAGCTTAAGGCTACACCCACGCTTAAGTATTGGACAGTTAAACTCAAGGATATTCAATCGTCCTTTACCGATATCTGGGAATTTGTTGAGACCTTTCAAGAAGGTGCAACATTAGGTCAAATTTCTGTCAGATTAAATGCTATTGATGATTTGTGGGAGCGTTTTGGCGAAGTTTTAACTGAAATTAAGTCTCATGAAGATTTTTCCGGCTGTGATGAGATTTATGACAAAGAACGTAAAGAATTGAGTGATAGGTATTACTATGCCAAATCCTTCTTAATGGACAGGACGAAGGAACGTCAAAATCCTCATGATTTGGATCAGTCTTCTCGCACAGATTTAGGTAATCATTCAAATGTGGATCATGTTCGCCTCCCACAAATCAAGCTTCAATGCTTTGACGGTAATATCGATGAATGGCTAGGATTTCGTGATCTTTACCTTTCATTGATACATTGGAAACAGGAATTACCTGAGGTGGAAAAATTTCATTATTTAAAAGGTTGTCTCCAAGGGGAGCCAAAAGCTTTAATCGATCCTCTTCAGATCACAAAGTCGAATTATATTGTTGCTTGGGATATGCTTCTAAAACGCTATAATAATAGCGAACAACTTAAAAAGCGACAGGTGCAGTCACTATTCAAGTTGCCTTCAATGGTGAAGGAGTCGGTAGCAGAATTGCAAACACTTTTAGAAGGTTTTGAAAGAATTGTCAACACCCTCGACCAGGTCCTAGAGTCCGCTGAGTATAAGGATTTGTTATTGGTCAATTTTTTGGTATCGCTTTTAGACCCTGTTACACGTAGAAGTTGGGAAGAAGATTCTTCTACTAAAGAAAGTGATACTTTGTCGGAATTAACAGAATTTCTCCATCGTCGAGTGCGTGTTTTGGAGGCTCTTCCCCCAAAGCCTTCGAATAGTGGTGCAACGCATTCTCAAGTGGCAGTTAAACCGAAAGGTGTTAGCATCAGAACGTACCACAATAATGTGAAGTCGTCTTTCAGATGTCCTGCGTGTAAGGACGGGCATTTCCTTTACCAGTGTCAACGTTTTTTGAAGTTGGCTGTTGATGAACGGGATTCGCTGCTCAAGGATCAGTCCTTGTGCAGAAATTGTTTTAAATCTGGACATATGGCTAAAGAATGTAACTCGAAATTTTGGTGTCGAAACTGCAAGGGTCGGCATCATACGTTGGTATGCTTCAAGGGAAGATCGGATGGTCAGTTAGGGACCTCACGATCGTCAGGGTCATCGTCAAATAAAAAACATCATCAAGAAGCTACTACTGTTCAAACATCCAACTCAGCAACTACTTGTATGATGGCGGGAGCGTCGGAAAAGGTTCATTCTCAGGTCCTTCTGGCTACAGCGATAGTTTTCATCGAAGATGAGATGGGATCACGTTTTCCAGCTCGGGCGCTTTTGGATTCTGGATCGGAAAGCAATTTCATCTCAGAGGGACTGAGTCAACAGATGAAACTCAGTCGGAAAAGGGTGGATGTATCAATTCTTGGTATCGGACAGGCGACGACAAGGGTGAAGCATAAGATTGACGCGGTGATACATTCACGGGTAACGAGATTCTCGAAGGAAATGAGTTTCTTGATTTTGCCGAAGGTAACGGTCGACCTACCTACAACGTCAGTAACTACAGATGGTTGGGTGCTTCCTAGTGGGATTGATCTGGCAGATCCATCATTTTTCCAATCCAGAAAGGTGGATTTGGTGCTTGGAATCGAATCCTTCTTCGAGTATTTCAAAACGGGAAAAAGGATGTCAATTGGAGACAACTTACCGACATTAACGGAATCGGTTTTCGGATGGGTAGTCTCCGGAGGTATGGTAGGAGAATCAATTTCAACGGTTAGCTGCAATGTTTCCACGGGAGAATCATTGGAGTCATTGGTTTCTCGTTTTTGGGCTTGTGAAGAAGTTGGATCGGAAAAATTGTTCACAGAAGAAGAGCAGATGTGTGAGGATTATTTCCAAAGGACGGTCCAAAGGAATTCGGAGGGAAGATATACAGTTGCTTTACCAAAACACTCAGAAACGATTGCGAATCTCGGAGATTCCAAGGAAATCGCTTTTCGTCGCTTAAAGGCTACCGAGCGCAGATTAGATAAAAATCCCGAATTACGAGGACAATACACTGCTTTCATGAACGAGTATTTGGATCTAGGACACATGCAGAGGGTAACTAGTGACACCGCAGTCAAACGGTGTTTCTTACCCCATCATCCAGTAGTGAAAGAAAGCAGTACTACTACCAAGGTTCGAGTGGTCTTCGATGCATCCTGCAAAACGTCCACTGGGATTTCTTTAAATGATGGATTGCTTTGCGGACCCGTAATTCAAGATGAATTACGTTCTATAATTCTGCGTTGTCGTACGAAACAGGTGATGGTCGTTGCTGACATCGAGAAGATGTTCCGTCAGATTCTAATTGCGGAGGAAGATCGAATCATGCAATCGATACTGTGGCGGAATTCACCGACGGATGAAGTTGGAGTGTACGAATTGAGCACGGTTACGTACGGTACTAAACCTGCTCCTGCTACGAGGACACTTAAACAACTGGCTTTGGATGAGCAGAACCGGTATCCTCTTGCTGCCAAGGTTTTTCTTGAGGACACCTATATGGACGACGTGATTGCTGGTGCGGAAGATGCAGAAGCAGCATTCCAGCTGAGGACTCAGCTAGAAAATGCTGCAGCGTCAGGAGGATTTCGATTGAGAAAGTTTGCCTCTAATTCCTCAAGGGTTTTAGAAGGACTAACTCAAGAAAATGTAGCTTTGAAGGATTTCTCGGAGGACTCTTCTTCAGATCCATCGATGAAGATTCTCGGGCTAACTTGGTTGCCGAAATCAGATATCTTCCGATACCAGTTCAGTATTCCGGAGGGCTCAAGGATTGATACGTTAACAAAGCGAAAGGTTCTGGCAATTATCGCCACGCTCTTCGATCCGCTCGGCTTATTGGGAGCAGCGATCACTACTGCAAAGGTGTTTATGCAACAGCTTTGGTTGCTACAGGATGATAACAACAAACGTTTGGATTGGGATCAGCCGTTACCTCTAACGGTGGGTGAGGTATGGCGAAATTACTCAGATCAGTTGCATTTTCTGAATGAGATCAGCATTGATCGTTGTGTTGTCGTTCCTGGGATGGTGAAGGTTGAGATGCATTGCTTTTCTGATGCATCGGAAAAGGCATACGGAGGGTGCATCTATATGAAAAGTGTAGATTCCAAAGGGAAGGTTATGATTCGTCTTTTATCAGCAAAATCGAGAGTATCACCGTTGAAAACTCAGTCAATTCCACGGTTAGAGTTGTGTGGTGCCCTTCTTACAGTCCAACTATTCGAAATGGTCAAAAGGTCTGTTAAAATTGACTGTCAATCCTACTTTTGGACAGATTCCACATGTGTGCTTCGTTGGATTCAAGCTATTCCTAGTACTTGGACTAGCTACGTGGCCAATAGGGTGGCCAAAATTCAAGTACTAAGCAAGGAATGTGAGTGGAGACACGTGCCAGGGACGGAGAATCCAGCGGACTTGATTTCACGTGGAATCAACCCTAGTGAAATCGGGAAAAATCAACTCTGGTGGCATGGTCCGGATTGGTTAATTGGCGAAAAGGAACATTGGCCAAGCTTATTGGAAGGGTTTGTGCCAAAAGACGTGGAAAGTGAACGTCGTCGGCAAACTGTATCAGTTTTAACAGCAACCAAGTCAGATTCTGAGTCAAATTTTAATGATTGGTATTTCGGTCTTTTTTCTTCCTACACTAAACTAGTTCGAAGCACTGCTTACATTTTAAGATTCATAAAATTGTTGAAAATGAAGCGAAACATTAAGTTTGACCCCTTTTTGCGTGCGTCAGAGCTTACGGAAGCTGAAAACTTGTTAACACGACATGTGCAACAGGAATGTTTTTCTGAAGAGTGGAAATTGTTATCGAAAAGGTCAGGTGTATCAAGACAATCGAGACTCAGGTGGTTTCATCCGTTCATTTCGGCTGAAAATATTATTAGAATTGGCGGTAGAATTAACAAATCGAATGAATGTGATAACGCGAAACACCCAATTGTTTTACCAGCTCGACATTCTTTCACACGATTAGTTATTCAGCACTATCATTTGTATCTACTCCACGCGGGACCTCAGTTGCTTTTGGCCACCATCAGGTTGAAGTTTTGGCCGCTAGGAGGGCGAAATGTAGTCCGGCAAATCGTTCAAAAATGTCATACTTGCTTCAAATCGCGGCCAAAAACAATCGAACAGTTTATGGGAGAACTACCATCAGCACGTGTGACGGTATCACGCGCTTTCCAAAGAACGGGGGTGGATTATTTTGGACCCGTATATCTACGTACAGCACCACGGCGAAGTGCTGTAAAAGCTTATGTGGCCGTGTTCGTTTGCATGGTTACGAAGGCTGTTCATTTGGAGCTGGTGACAGATTTGTCAACAGAGAAATTCATTCAAGCGTTACGTAGATTTGTCGGAAGGAGGGGTAAGTGTACAGATTTGTACTCAGACAATGGCACCAATTTTGTCGGAGCCAGGAATCAGTTGAATGAATTGTTCAGTCTTCTCAAAAGTCCGAAACACAGAGAAGATTTAACGCGAGAATGTAGTAATGTTGGTATTTCATGGCATTTCAACCCCCCTAGTGCCCCTCATTTTGGCGGATTATGGGAGGCAGCCGTTCGTTCGGCGAAACAACACATTTTGAAGGTTGTTGGGGAACACCCAGTAACCGTTGAAGATTACACCACATTACTGGTACAGGTCGAAGCCTGTTTAAATTCGAGACCTCTTACCTCGCTATCGGATAACCCAGAGGATTTAGAACCATTGACTCCAGGCCATTTTCTGATTGGTGAGTCGCTACAATCTCTTCCCGATTCTGTGGACGAGAATATTCCAGATAACCGGTTGAAGCAATTCCAGCTTATGCAGAAAAGGCTGCGCCTCATTTGGAATCGTTGGCGTCGCGAATATTTAGCCCAACTACAAGCCCGCACGAAGCGTTGGAAACCTGCAGTTTCAATCAAGGAAAATAGTCTGGTTATAATAAAGGATGACAGAGTTTCACCATGTCGCTGGAAAATGGGCCGAATAGTTGAACTTCATCCAGGGGATGATGGAGTTGTTCGTGTCGTAACATTGAGAACAGATTCGGGTTTGAAAATTCGCCCTGTAGAGAAACTTTGTCTATTACCATGTTCTTATAACGAAGATTAATTTTCTGGGTTTAATGACTCGGAAGCTGAATTTATTATTTCGATGATATCAAAATGTCAGATTTGTCAGAAATCGTTTAGATATTGAGTCGGAAAAGTCCGAGAGACGTCTTTAAATCGAGTGATTTGTCGGAAATGTCCGAAAAGCGTCTTAACATAAAATCATTTGGTCGGAAAAGTCCGAAGTTATTGAGTACGATTAACGGTTAGTATTTATAAAAAATTGGCTTCAGAGTTCAGAAATTTCATTTCAGGGTGGGTGAGGATGTTTGGTAATTGAGCATCACTGATATCAGATGCTAATTAAGGTCGATGCACTCTCGAAAACCGGTTTGGCTCAACTCCGTTCGACCCAGTCAAAACACCAGCTTCTGATACGGCAAAGGCTTTGTGAGGACCCCGTCACAACAAATCACCCACAAATCACCCTTTGTGAACACGGCCTGGGCATTGCTGCTGTTTGTTGTCTAATAGAACACAATAGCTGATGACCAGAGAAGCAAGAACAATCGAGAGATGGGAGTAAGCTGGTACGGTGTGATCGTGGTCGATCGCAATAGACAAAATCATCGCACGAGAGTGAGTTCCACCTCAGAAACCTCAACGGACAGCAAATAAAGCGGAGGATCTGAAGACCAGCCAGTCCAAATCCATATCGCACCCAGCTCACATCGAGCAATCGCCGGAATATCTCTATCCGTTTTGTTGCCTGCATATTGTAACGCTAATTTTAAGTAAAACAGTAATTATAAGTATTGTTCTAAGTTGAAGTGATCTGTTTTACTGCCTAGTCGGCATTTAATTATTTGAAACTCCAAACAATTGGAATATTCGGTTTATGCGGGAGGTAATTGATTGCTAGGCAGACTGGTGTTGCAACCGTGCTGGCGAAAACTACGATTGGGAAATCGATGTTGGGATAGGTCGGATCTAGAGCAACCTATCGGAGGATTTGCAACCAAGGTAATCAGGAACCTGTGCCCAACAATGCGAGAGATCCTTGTTCTCGTGATGAATGAGTAAGATTTATCAGGCACGAGCTGTTCTTTCGACTCCATTTCTGCGAGTTTGGTTCACAGGATTTTGAATCTTGCAGGATGTAAACAATGTACTATCAACTAAATCCCCCCACATTTTCATTAAATTCTACCCTACAGTTAAAAAGTTAGAGCAATTTCATAGTGTGGCAATTTAAACGTGGACACCCTTTAAGTTAAGGTTGCCAGATTGCCCGGTTTTATCCGGGTTTGCCCGGATATTTGATACTAAATTTGAGAACAGTCCAGCCCGGCCCGGTTGCCCAGATTTCATTGAAAAATGTCTGGATTTTGCCCGGATTTATTTACATTTTTGGCAAATTAAATTTAAAAGAAAAACAACAAACACCTTGAAATCGAAATTTTTTTAGCAAGTTTTATAAAAATAATTATAAAAGGTTTTTCAGAAGCCTAAAATACGGTTCAAAATCTGTCGATGAGACTTGATGAAAAAAAATTTGTTTTTAATTTTTTTTTCTTGATTTTTGTTGAGAAATTTTTGAGTTTTGACAAAACTTGCTCGGATTTATGGTCGGCAATTTGAAATCGAATGCCCGGATTTTGCTCGGATTTTATATAAAAATTGCCCGGTTTGTCCGGCCCGGGTACGTGTTGAAAAAATTCTGGCAACCTTACTTTAAGTAGTTACTACTTCTAGCTCCAAGCATTTTTAATACAATCTCAATTTTATAACAATATAAATTAGACAAGTGCCATATATATAGAACCGTTCATAATTGTATAGAAATTTGAAGCCCGTGCACTGTCACTTCAATTTTGAACTTCCATAACTTTTGACTCTGATGATATTTTAATAACAAATTTTTCTGCGTAAGATAGATCAATTATTATACTACTTTAACAAAATTTGAGTTTTTGAAAAGTTCTTTTCATGGGATCAAATGTTACGCGAGGTGCAATATTTCTGACATGAACCTGAAAATGCAATTTCTAGAGAATTTTGGACGCATGTTTCCATAGGAAAATCATATTTTATGTTCAACAACCAGTTTATCCATTTAAATTAAAAACTAAAATCAATAACGTGCTATCCTGTTTGAAAAACTCAGCTAAACCATTTATTCCATTTTTTCATTTATTTCATGCTGATGTCAGACATTTTTTGACTGATTTGTGGATGGAAAAGATATTGTTCTCTATGGAAATCGCATTTTTAGGTTCATGCCTGAAATAATGTACCTCGCGTAATTTTTGATCCTATCAATAAAACTTTCCAAAAACTTCAGACATGCTAACTGTATGTTTAAGCAAATGCTAAATTTCAATAAAGAGCATAGCGTAGTATACGAGATATTATTGCTTGAATTATTGAAGTCGAAAAAGTCCGATTTTACTAGAATAATATTAAGGCCACACAAATTTTAGAAAGTTAAAATTTTGTGATATAATAGTTTGATAGTTGATCTTTATTTCGCAAAAAATTGATAAAAAAATATCACCAGAGTTACAAATTATGGAAGTTCAATGTCGAAGTGACAGTCCGCGTGGTTCCAATTTCTATACAATTATGAACAGTACTGTATGTTTGAACGTTCTATAGTCCTATTTGCCGCTAGTAGTATTCGTGTCATAATTCAGAGCTTTGCACTGACACCTTTTCATTTTGGGAACATTAACCTAAAAAACGAACGTGTTCGTCGGCCGACTGCTCGATTTTTGCACTGAATTTTTTGGAGGTTAATTGTCCCGATCTCGTCCGTACACGCCAGTGGGATGCCAGTTAATGTGCGTGAGAAATGTCAAAAACAACTCTATAATACTGATAAAATGCAACAACAAAAACAAACAAATAAAAACAAATGAAGTAGGAGAGAGTGGGGTAACGTAGGCCATGGGTAAACGTGGCTAAATATCTCAGCTGTGTGTTGAGATAAAAATCTCAATCCAACTGTCATCGTCGTCGCTTTGCGTAAGCATGTTTTTCTATATGTTGTTGACTTATGTGCGTATCATATGCTTCTTTTATTTAACTAGCCTGGAAAATGTACTTACATAATTAAATAAGCACCCGCAAATTGCATCCGTGGGAGACCAACAGTACATAACGAAAATATGCTCATACGCTTATGCTCTTAGTTTTGTCATGTTCTTTCACGTG